>NC_057415.1:25660468-25807224 GCF_019320065.1 Cervus canadensis
AAATGGCAACCCACTCCAGTGTTCTTGCCTGGAGAATCCCAGGGATGGGGGAGCCTGGTGGGCTGCTGTCTATGGGGTCGCACAGAGTCGGACACGACTGAAGCAACTTAGCAGCTTAGCAGCAGCCTTGGTCACAGGACTGGAAAAGGTCAGTTTTCATTCCAATCCCAAAGAAAGGCAATGCCAAAGATTGCTCAAACTACCACAAAATTGCACTCGTCTCACACGCTAGCAAAGTAATGCTCAAAATTCTCCAAGCCAGGCTTCAACAGTCCATGAACCATGAACTTCCAGATGTTCACACTGGATTTAGAAAAGGCAGAGGAACCATAGAACAAATTCCCAACATCCGTGGCTCATTGAAAAAGCAAGAGAGTAACAGAAAATCATTTACTTTCTTCTGCTTAACTGACTATGCAAAAGCGTTTGACTATGTGGATCACAACAAACTGTGGAAAATTCTTCAAGAGATGGGAATACCAGACCACCTGACCTGCCTCCTGAGAAATCTATATGCAAACTGTGGAAAATTCTTCAAGAGATGGGAATACCAGACCACCTGACCTGCCTCCTGAGAAATCTATATGCAGGTCAAGAAGCAATAGTTAGAACTGAATTTTGGAAGAACAGACTATTTCCAAATTGTGAAGAAATACGTAAGGCCGTGTATTGTCACCTTGTTTATTTAACATACATGCAGAGTACATCATGAGAAGTGCTGGACTGATGAAACACAGTCTGGAAACGAGATTGCTGGGAGAAGTATCAATAACCACAGATACTCAGATGACACCACCCTTATGGCAGAATGCGAAGAAGAACTAAAGAAATTCTTGATAAAGTGAAAGAGGAGAGTGACAAAGCTGGCTTAAAACTCAACATTCAAAAAATGTATATCAAGGGCCTGACCCCATGACTTAGTGGTAAATAGTTGGGGAAACAATGGAAACAGTGACAGACCTTATTTTGGGGGGCTCCAAAATCAGTGCAGATGGTTACTGCAGCCATGAAACTAAAAGATGCCTGCTCCTTGTAAGAAAAGTTATGAACAACCTAGACAGTTTATTAAAAAGCAGAGATATTACTTTGCCAACAAAAGTCTCTCTAGTCAAGGCTATGGTTTTTCCAGTAGTCATGTATGGATGCGAGATTTGGACTATAAAGAAAGCTGAGCGCTAAAGAATTGATGCTTTTGATCTGTGATGTAGGAGAAGACTCTTGAGAGTCCCTTGGACAGCCAGGAGATCAGATCAGTCCATCCTAAAGGAAATCTGTCCTGAATATTCACCAGAAGGACTGATGCTGAAGCTGAAACTCCAATACTCTGGCCACCTGATGCAAAGAACTGACTCATTGGAAAAGACCCTGATGCTGGGAAAGACTGAAGGCGGGAGGAGAAGGGGACGACAGAGGAAGAGATGGTTGGATGGCATCACTGAGTAAATGGACATGAGTTTGAGTAAACTCTGGAAGTTGGTGATGGACAGGGAGGCCTGGTATGCTGCAGTCCATGGGGTCACAAAGGGTCAGACACAACTGAGCGACTGATATGAACCTAACTGAAGACAAAGCAAAGTGGAAAAAAATATGTTTGTCTTTTTCTCCTCCTTGAGATCTCCTTTTTCCTCCTTGGGGACCCTGGGCTTCTTATAAATCTACCTAAGAATTTATTCTCTCAACTTGATTCATGGTCCTAACATTCCAGGTTCCTATGCAATATTGTTCTTTACAGCATCAGATTTTACTTCCATCACCAGTCACATCCACAACTGGGGGTTTCTTTGGCTCTTTCTCTTCATTCTTTTTGGAGCTATTTCTCCACTGATCTCCAGTAGCATATTGGGCACCTACCAACCTGGGGAGTTCATCTTCCAGTGTCCTATCTTTTTGCCTTTTCATGGTTCTCAAGGCAAGAATATTGAACTGGTTTGCTGTTCCCTTCTCCAAGGGACCACATTTTGTCAGAATTCTCCAAAATGACCCCTCCATCTTGGGTGGCCCTACACAGCATGGCTCATGGTTTCTTTGAGATAGACAAGGCTGTGAATAGTTTTGTTAATTTCCTGTGATTGTGGTTTTCATTCCGTCTGCTCTCTGATGGATAAGGATAAGATACTCAGTATGCCCTCTGATGGATAAGGTTCCTTTACTAACCCATTTGCAATTAGATATGTTTCTCAGTTTGATGATTGATAAAATGCAAGCTTATCATTAACTTTATTTTGTTTCAATTACTAGTGGTAATAAGTATTTTCATATGTGTTCTGGATAAGCAGATAGTTGTATTTAGATCTAATGGGTATATAGTTAAGCACCAATAACTTCCTCCTTTCCTCCTTCCACTCATTCATTAAACAAGAATTTATCTCATATCTAGCATGAGCCAGGTTGTGCTCTCTTTGCTGGACTTATAACATTGAACCCCCAGGTGAAAAGTCCTTGCACTCAAAAGTTTTTACTTCTGTGGACAAGATAATGATAAGCATAGTGAATAAGTGAAAGAAATATGTTAGATGGTAAAAACTGCAAAGAAATGAATATGGAAAGAATTTAGGGTATGATGGTGACAGTGTACTTTCCAAAAGAGTAGCCAAGGTAGACCATATAGAAAAAGTGATTTGTGAAATAATTTCTGACGTAGAGGATGAAGCTTGCCTCTCAAACAGATACCTAGTGGTCCAACCTGAGAAAACAGCAAGTGCAATAGCCCTGAGCCATACACTTGTTTAGTCAATTAAATCAATAGGTAATGCAATGAAAGTGGACAGAGTGGAATGTAAAAAGGAAAAATGCTAGAATCCGATGGGACAGCAAGGAGTCTTTGGCAGATGCCCAATCCTGGATGAAGCCTAAAGAGGTAGAAAATTTATAACTTGTAATAAAACTGACTAAAAGCAGTTTAGCTCTCAACTGTCATCATGTATCTGTACACAATGTCAATGACAAAACTTACCTCTCCTCAGGGCAGACCACTTCCATCACTCTTACTTTGGTATGACAAAAAGTTAATGGGGAAATCAGATCATGTAAGTCCTTAAAAACTATGCTAAAAACTTTGGGACTGACTATATGAAACAGACAGTCACTGGAAGATTTCAAGAAGTGTAACAAGATGTTTTGTGCTTTAAAATGCTGGCACTAGATGTTTTGTGGGGAGCTGCATGAAGTGACCAAGGACAGAAATAGAAAAATCAGTTTGTGTCAAGTACAAAACTTTAGATTAAAGATGAATGTGATTTGGAGTAAGGAGGTAAATGAAACAGGGAGAAGTGGTGTTTTAAAATTTGTTTTGTAGAATAGAATCCATAAAATGACTTTGGGGGGGGCAATTATTTTGTGGTAAAACATACATAACACAAAATTTATCATTTTAAATATTTGTAAGTGTACAGTTTATTGCCATTAACTACATTCTTAATGTTGTGCAGTCGTCACCACTATCCATTTCCAGAAACTTTTCATCATCAAACAGAAGTCCTATAACCATTAAACCGTAATTCCCATTACCCCTGACCAGTCCCTGATAATATGTACTCTGCTACCTCCCTCTTTAAATTCACTATTCTTGGCAGTTCATATAAGTGGAAACATGCAATATTTGTCCTTAGATATTTAGTTAACATAATGTTTTCAAGATTCCTTCATATTATAGTGATATTGGAAAAGCTTTATCAGAAGCCCAAGCTCTTGCTCAACTTGTTCGAAAGAGTCTGGACAAGAAACACAAGATGCAGGAGTTAATGCAGCTTAAAGGAGTGACCAGTGCGTAATAAGTAGTCAGTAGTCACTATTTTTATTTCCTAAACAATGGACTTTTCAAAACTGTTTGCTGAAGGTTTCATATCTAATGTGTGATCTAGTTAATATTTTCAGTATTATCTATTTGAACTTCAAAATGTATGCTCCATTTGAGCTCCATTCTAAAGGTTGTAGCATAGCTATTGACCCACTTGAAAAGCAAGAAAAACTGTAAGAAAGAAGTTAAGCATCAAGAAAACTCATAAACTGAGTAATCTGTTTCTAAATAATCAGTGTGGATATAAGTTATGTTTGAGAAAAGAGACAGTTCAGTGGATTTCGTGCTGCAGCCAAGAAAAAAAAAAAACTTTTTGTAAAATATTCCTGTTGGGCTTGTTTGTGGGATTATACTTAAAATATGCAATCTGAATTGTGACAGCATTTTTCTGTTAGAGCTTGGTACAAGGGACATAAATATCGTTTTCTAAGAATATCTTTGAAGGTAACATAATGACATAGAAGATTTAAATATCTTTGCTGTAAACCACAAATACCCTATAGCTCTTCTATTTAATGGAAATACACATGCACATGCATAGAATGGAATTCATAAGATGTGTGTGCATGTGTGTGTGTGTGTGTGTGTGTATGTTCTTCTGGATGATCAGTCAGTTCTTTCCAGATTTTTAAGTGCAATACCTGTCAAATAGCATTTAAAGCAGCTGCAGATATGTAAATTAAATGCTCTGATCTGTTCTTCTGTTTACCTTGTTGATTTCCCAATAGAGCCACCTACTTAGCATTCTCTTTGTCTTCCTTGTTTGAAGATTAACATACAGCATGAGAAAAGCTGCTTTTAGGTTGTGCTCTGTGTTTTGGTTCTGATTTGAGGCTCTGTGTTGGCTCTGTGTTGAGGATCTGCTCTGTGTTTTGAAAGGATACTTGTTAATGTGGCATTTCTGCCCCAATCATACTTAATTAACATTGAATAAGAGATAAAAGTTTCAAAAGGGTTATCTTAATCAGAATTCTTTTTAGAAAGTATTTCATACTTTTGCAAAAAGATGAATAATTTTACTTCCGTCTGTAGTTGTAGAACCTGCCCAAAACTTCCTATAAAATGAATATTTTCATAATAAGCATGTCTGGATTCACCAAGTAAAATCTTTGGTTTAATACAAAGATTTGTGATCTGAATCCTTTCCAATATTTGATATGTATGTATTCATCTGAGATATTACATATAAAATGGAAGTCTCTACATATATATAATGACATACATAAAATGTGCTATTTATAACATTTTGTTTAATACTGTGTTCACTTTCTCACATTGATAGATAAGTTACAAAACATTTCAAACCCTAATTTATTTCATTGTTTTCAACTAACAGTTTTCTTGTAAGGACATCTTAATTTATCCTATACTATTACTGTTAAAAATAATGTTGTTATGAGAATTTTTAATCATGATAGGAGAGATCTATATACTATTATTTATTTGCATGTTTAATTATTGATGCGACTGAGCAACTTTTTATATATTATCAGCCATTTCTGTTTTTTTCTTTACATTTCTTCATGTCAAATACATGGATCATTAGGGTTTTGTTTTTTTTGTTGTTGTTGTTGAAGCTTCTTGTGTGTTATGTCTATCACACCTAATTAGGATAAAATCAGGCATAAATTAAAACACACAAATTGTCAATTAACTCATTTTATATGTTTTGCATATATTATGTCTTAGTTTACTATTTGTCTTCAGTTTTGTTTGCTGTATTAACTGGCATAAATTTCCTTTTTCTTTATACAGTCATGACTAACATTATACTTTTAAAAAAGCTAGTCCTTTGCTTGTATATATGGAAAAGTATATCCTAGTAAAAGTAAAAGTGTTAGTCCTTCAGTTGTATCCAACTCTTTCCACTCCATGGACTGTAGCCTGCAAGTCTCTGCCCATGAAATTCTCCAAGCAAGTATAATGGAGTGGGTAGTCATTCCTTTCTCCCGGGGAGCTTCCCAACCTAGGGACAAAACCCGGGTGTCCCATATTGCAGGCAGATTCTTGAGCATCTGAGCCACCAGGGAAACCCAAGGTATATCCTAAGTCAATGCCAAAGAAATAATTTTATGTGTGAGATTTCAGTGGTTTCATTTTCATGTACTTTATATATTTTAATTAATCTCCATCTTCACTGGCTTAGTAATAATTACAATAGACTCTCTTTTTATAAATCTTACTTTCATAATACCACAAGGAGAGAACAGTGGGTGGATGATTAGTTGGAAAATATTTTTTGGAGAAGTTCATTTATTAAAGGTCATTTTATAAAAGTCAACATTAAAAAAATGAAGATCATGGCATCTGGTCCCATCACTTCATGGCAAATAGATGGGAAAAAGTGGAAACAGTGACAGATTTCATTTTCTTGGGCTCCTAACTCATTGTGGATGGTATTGCAGTCATACAATTAGACGATGCTGCTTCTTGGAAAGAAAACTATGACAGACCTAGACAGTGTATCAAAAAGCAGAGGCATCACTTTGCCGACAAAGGTCCTTATAGTCAAAGCTATGGTTTTTCCAGTAGCCATGTACATGTATGAGAGTTGGACCATAAAAAAGGCTGAGCACTGAAGAACTGATGCTTTCAAATTGTGGTACTGGAGGAGACTCTTGAGGGTCTCTTGGACTGCAAGGAGTTCAAACCAGTCAATCCTAAAGGAGATCAACCCTGAATATTCCTTGGAAGGACTGATACTGAAGCTGAAGCTCCAATACTTTGGCCACCTGATGTGAAAAGGTGACTCACTGGAAAAGACTCTGATGCTGGGAAAGATGGAAGGCAAAAGGAGAATAGGGCAGCAGAGGATGAGGTGGTTAGATAGCATCACTAACTCAATGGACATGAACTTGAGCAAACTCCGGGAGATGGTGGAGGACAGGGAAGCCTGGCATGCTGCAGTCCGTGGAGTTGCAAAGTCAAACATGACTGAGTGACTGAACAATTTGATAATTAAAGAAGCAATGTGTATAAAAAGTGCTTTTTAATTTTCAGAGTACTCTTTAAATGCTAGTTATCACTATTATTGATGCTACTAAGTATTTATTATCTTCTCATACATACTAATGAGGGCCTGCAACACTAAATTATAATCCCATCTCTGTAAACAGATCAAACAAACAAAAAAAAGTTATGGAGAGTAATGGAAAGGAATACCAGGCATTTGTAGAAAGGTTTGTTTTACTTGCTTTCCTGGAATATATACCGGTAGACCAGATTAGGAGAAGGCAATGGCACCCCACTCTAGTACTCTTGCCTGGAACATCCCATGGATAGAGGAGCCTGGTGGGCTGCAGTCCATGGGGTTGCTAAGAGTCTGACATGACTGAGTGACTACACTTTCACTTTTCACTTTCATGCATTGGAGAAGGAAATGGCAACCCACTCCAGTGTTCTTGCCTGGAGAATCCCAGGGATGGCGGGGCCTGGTGGGCTGCCGTCTATGGGGTCACACAGAGTCAGACACGACTGAAGTAACTTAGCAGCAGCAGCAGGCCAGATTAATGACTTTTCTTATTTAAATAGTTTCATTTGTTTGTCCTTGCTTTTCTCCATGTAACACTTCTTTTGAAGGGAGAAGGCTTGATAAATTATGTGGATGATTTTCCATTAAGAATGTTTATGTATTGCTATCTTACCCTGTATCTGTTTACTCCTTTTGTTATTAATAAGCAAAGTGCAAGTCATAGCCGGTATGCGTTGCATTTAATTACAAATAAAGGATGTATTAGATAATCAAAATATACTAGCAATGAAGTTGTGTATTAAATATATAATCCTTAAACATTTATACTTCATGAAAGTTTACAAGTTTAATCTCAAAATAAATAAGTTTGAGTCAAAATAATTCTTTTGCAACTCTATTTTAGCCAATATTGAGACAGAGGTTTACTTTATATTAATATGATCTTGATATAATAAAAAGCAGAGTGTATTTTTTTAACTGCTTATTTTAAGTTCCTAGAAAATGAAGTTTATATATGGCTCTGTGTCCTGTAGTACGATTCAGCAACTAGGAAATAAAGCCTGTTGACAAAGATGATTTTGCAAAATTACTGTTTCCATCTTTATCTGTTTATCTCCTCTTTTCCAGGGCTTACCCTCCTCCAGGAATCTGAGTCTAGTTAATGTCTAAGGTCTCAGTAACTGTCAAACACCTCCTTTCTTAGAAAATAAAGCTTAATGAATAAAAAAAAATTTACAAAGTATAACCCCTCACCTTTAAGTTTTACTTATATACTATCGTTTCAGTTATCATGGATGAAGTCATTATGTCTCCTACTACACTCCAATATCAGGAGCATTTGCAACCTGAACACTGCATTGCAAAACGCTTATGCCTAGATCAGGTAGGCAGATGTGATAAATTGTGTACAGAAAACATTTTTTCCCAAACTCAGCAACTTGAGATAATTTGGATTTGCTAAATTTGGTTGTATTGTACAGCAGTGTATTATGTACAGTGATATTGATTATTTAAAGCAATACATGTTACATTCTAATATTCGTGTTCCTAAAACTGATTTTTTGATACCCATCTTTTGTTTATTGTATTCATACCTTAAAGTTAGACTTTCTAAAGAGCCCTGCAAGCATCAGGCAGCTCAGCTCAGCTCAGTTGTTCAGTCATGTCCGACTCTTTGCGACCCCATGGACTGCAGCACACCAGGCCTCCCTGTCCATCACCAACTCCCAGAGTTTACCCAAACTCATGTCCACTGAGTTGGTGATGCCATCCAACCATCTCATCCTCTGTCATCCCCTTCTCCTCCCACCTTCAATCTTTCCCAGAATCAGGGTCTTTTCAAATGAGTCAGCTCTTCGCATCAGGTGGCCAAAGTATAATTCATATTAATTAATGGTATATAAGAGCATGTGAGTTTGATACCTGGTTTGGGAAGATCCCCTGGAGAAGGAAGTGGCAACCCACTCCAGTATTCTTGCCTGGAAAATTCCATGGACAGAGGAGCCTGGCGGGCTACAGCCCATGAGATTACAAAGAATGAGGCATGAGTGAGTGACTGAATGCACACACACAATGCTACATAAACCTACACAGATTATCCTATACAGATAATCAGTCATTAAGCACCCAATTTCTTTGGCCTACCTTTCTCAAGAGGGAAACAAAGCAATGATTGTGCCAAAACATACTCTATTGAAGAGCTTATTGAAAGCTCTTTGCCTCGGGTGGCACTTAACCATATTCATGTTTTCTTTCCCAAGTCACAGGAATGCAGTTTGCTGGTATCCCAAAGGAGAAGTCACAGCAAGCTAGATGTCAAAAAGCCAAATACTCATTCCTCCTCAGTAATTTGCTTGACTGCAGTATGGAAACTAAACTAATATAAGTTTTATTTTTATTTTGTATATGAATGGGAAGCCTTTAAGGGAAACTTTAAAACCACTCAGATTTATGTTTTAGAAATGTAAGTCAATTTGGCTACATTAACAAGTAAGGAAGCCACTCAGAACTAAAAGAAAATGAGGTCCAGCCTGAGGCAGTCATTTTGGGAATAAGAAAGAGTTGGATGGATATGAGACTCCCTGGGTAGTAACAGGGAAACAGAAGCCCACAGTAAGAACCAGGTCTTGGCTTTGTTTATTATTTAAGTGAGAAACAGCATGCAGCATGGGGAAGAGAGTTGATAGAGTATATGATAAAGTTCAATTTTAAAATGTTTGTAGACTTTTCTACACTGTAGACAATGGCATAATAGTTTACGTAAAACCAAGAATGATCACACACAGTCTCACAACCTGCTTTTCATGTAGATACAGTCATATAAAATAATGCTGGATGTATATAGATTGAAAATAAAATTGTGATCATGCTATATACATAGACTTATTAACTGCTCTTCTCACTTAAATTATATCATAAACATTGCATTAGAAAGCTCAGTCTTCCATAACAAAATGCCATGACCTGAGAGACTTAACAGAAATTTATTTTCTCACAGTTTGGAAGCTGGAAGTCTGATGTCAGAGTGCCATCATAGTCAGGTTCTGGTTAGAGCATTTCTCCTGACTTGCAGATGGCTACTTTCTCACTGTATCCAAACATGGTTGAGAGAGAGTGCCAACTCTCAAGTGTCTCTTCTTATCAGGGAAAGTGAAAGTTGCTCACTTGGGTCCGACTCTTTGCAACCCCATGGACTATACAGTCCATGGAATTATCCAGGCCAGAATACTGGAGTGAGGAGCTGTTCCCTTCTCTAGGGTATCGTTCCAACCCAGGGATCAAACCCAGGTCTCCCGCGTTGCAGGCAGGTTCTTTACCAGTTGATCCACCAGGGAGGCCCTCTAATCAGGGAATGTATACCAACCCAAAGGTTCACCCTCATAACCTCATCTCCAATTACTTCTGATAGACCTAACCCCCAAACACCATCACTCTTGGTGCTGGGTTTCAAATGTGAATTTTGGCATGGGAGGACACAGATATTTAATTCTTAATGAACATTTTAGTTAATGAAGAATATTCTAAGTTGAATTTTTAATTTTGAACTAATCATGGATAACATCAGATGCCAGATATACTTGCATACTATTTTATACCCCAGACCTTGAAATTTTTACAAGATAAATAGAGTGCAATTTGTATATCAATTCAGTTCAGTCACTCAGTAGTGTCCAACTCTTTGTGACCCCATGGCCTGCAGCATGCCAGGCTTCCATGTCTATCACCAACTCCTGGAACTTGCTCAAACTCCTGTCCATTGAGTTGGTGATGCCATACAATCATCTCATCCTCTGTCGTCCCCTTCTCCTCCCACCTTCAATCTTTCCCAGCATCAGGGTCCTTTCCAATGAGTCAGTTCTTTGCATCAGGGCCAAAGTATTGGAGTTTCAGCTTCAGCATCAGTCCTCCCGATGAATATTCAGTACTGATTTCCTATAGGATTGACTGGTTTGATCTCCTTGCAGTCCAAGGGACTCTCAAGAGTCTTCTCCAACACCACAGATCAAAAGCATCAATTCTTCGGTGCTCAGCTTTCTTTATTTCAACTCACACATCCATACATGACTACTACATGAAAAATACTACTACTACATGAAAAACCGTAGTGTATATAAAAGTGTTTATATTCATATACCAAATATGTATGCCAAAAGCAGGACTTTGTCTTCTGTGAACAAATTAGAGTTTATTTTAGCGTTAATTATTCTTAAATCCTGTTAGCTGGAGATAATGAGAAACATATTTTTTAGTCAAACAAACAAACTTTTATTAATAAACTTTAGCAAGGGAGAAATAATACCAGAGGAACCATGAAGTGTTTCAAAATGTGGCAACCAAGGACAGTAATTGTAAGATTTGGGAGGAAGAGGTCTAGAACCTTTGTGGAGTTATTCCTAGATCAGCCTATCTGTATCTTGTACCTTGACATGCTTAATTATTGACTACAGTGTATTCTTATGTGTATATACATGCTACTCTGAGAATATGTCTATGCATGTAACATACATACCCATCTGACTTTAAATGTTCAGGTAAGTCTAATGCTTTTAAATCTTAACTAATGTGAGTGCTTCCAGTACACATGAATCATGCATTCTAAAAGGGAGAAAAAAGGAACAGTGAGAAAACAGACTTCTAGATTTATAGAAATGCTTGCTATTTTGAGACCAGAAAAATATGTGAAACCACATTTTTTTCAGACACTGGAAAACAGGCAGCACAAGATTGTGATTTCAGATAGAAGAGAAATATACGATCACCTTTGGATTACTAGCTGAAGGCAGTTTCCAAACTGTAGAGCAGAGAAAGAGAATGCAAAAATAGCATGCCAGTCAGGTGAATTTGAGAAGATAGAGACCAGAATTTAAGGCAAAAGTAGTGAAAATTTGGGGGGCAGAGTACTAAAGAAAATGGAAGCTCTTGACATAGGCAGAGTAATCCCCTTAAGTTTTTGGATAAGAACTGATTTGCATCCACATGAGGTAAAACTCCATAAGGCCAAGAAAATAAGTACCACAAAGGTTATAAAATTCCCTGTGCTCCCACAAGGCTGTGAAGAATTTGTGTTCCTATGAGGTAGAAAAATGTCCTTGTAAGTCTTCAGAAGGACTTACAGCTTAATAATGAGGCTAAGTTGGTGGGAGAGTAAAGCTGCTCTGAATCTATTATAGCAGCTTTGATAGAATCATACTAGTCACAAGTAATTTGTTAATGTGCCAGATCAAAGTCCAATGCACACTGAAGGAATGCAATAAAATCTAAAATTCACTCAACAATCTAAAATTTAACCCTCTTGTGAAAACATATGCAAGCAAATAGACAAGGAAATTGCATCTGTAAAGTCTAAAGTTAAACATAGGAGAAAAAAAACACAACTAAGAATTGAAAACTAGAAAAATGTCTTTCAAATATTAAGGTAAAATAAAAACCCATAAGACACGAGAAAGCTGAAAGAATGAATTGACAACAGATATGTACTTGATGTTAACAGAAGTTCTCCAGGCAGAGGAAAAGACATTAAATAGAAATTTGGGACACGTTTCTGTGCTTCTCTTTTATTGATAGAAGAATAGACAAAAAATCAGTAAAGGTTTAGTGGACTAGAATAATGCTAGGAACAAATCAACCCACTCAATATTTATAGAACTCACCACTCAACAGCAACAGGATACATATTTTTCCAAGAACACATGGATAACTCATGAAGACAGATAATATTCTGGCCCATAAAAATAAATCTCAAGAATTTTAAAAATATTGAAATTATATAAACCATAGTATCTGGCTAAAATGTCATTAAGCTAGAAGCTGATAGCAGAAGAGTAACTAGAAATTTTTTACATTATTGAAAAATTAATAACATTTTTGTAAATGGCATTAATCAAAGAAGAGATGTAAAGGAAGTTAGAATTATTTTGAAGTGAATTAAAATGAAAATAGGAGATATTGAAATGTGTGGGCAATAGTTAAAGAAATACTTAAAGGGACATTAATAGCGTTGAATGCTTGCAGTGAAGAAGAACATTCCAAAGTCATTGAGAATCCAGACAAATAAAGCAAAGTGAACAGAAAGCAAGAAGAATGAAAGTAATAATAAAAATGTGAACAGAAATCAATGGAATAGAGAAATAGAAAAATAATAGAGAAAACCATTGATGTTAAGTAGGAATTATTGAAATGGTCACTGAAATTGACAAACATCTAAGCAAAGTGATAAAAAAAAAAAAAAAGTAAAGGCATAATTTACTAAAACAGGAATTAACAAAAGAGATATTACTATATAGAACAGTGACATGAGAAAGATAATGAGAATATTATTTAAAAGCCAAATGAATATATTATACAATGTAGATGAGATTTAAAAATTATTTAAAAGATACAAGCAACCAAGGCTTGCTCAAAAATAAATAATGTGAAAAACCTTATATTTATAAAGAAAATGAAATAAAGGAACAATAAATTTTCCAAAAAATCATCAAATCCAGATGCCTTTACTGAGGGTTTCTATTTAATGCCTCAGGATTAAACAGTAAAATTTTACATGAATTTTTCCCGAGAGCAACCATCTCCAACTTATTTTACGAGGTCAACATTAACTTGATACTAAAAAAATACCAAAAGGAAAGACTAGTGCTAATCAGTAATCCTCAAAAATATAGGTGCAAAAATCATTAACAAGCATTAGTAAATCCTATCCAGAAATATACAAAAGAGAAAATACTTCATGACTAAGTGTGATTTACTCAGAATTAGAAAATTGGCTTGCCATTAGAAAATCAAGCAATATGATTCACTATATTAAGAAGATAAATGGAAAACCAAATGATTTTCTTAATTGATGTTTATCAAATATCTGACAGCATTTACCATTTCACAACAAAAACTATCAGCAAACTAGGAATATTAGAAAATTTTCACAACCCAGTATAGGTCATCCATGAAAAACCCACAGTTAATAGCAAATTTAACAGTGAAAAATTGAATAATTTCTCCTTAAAATGAGGATAAGGCAGAGATGCTGTCTCTGTTCTCTTTTATAATATAGCCCCTTTCTATATTATAATGATAATAATAATGAGCAATAAAAGGAATTAAAATACAAAAATATTAAAAATGAAAAAGTAAAACATATAACAAATGACATGACTATCTATATAGAAATTCCTATAGAGTCTATGATAACACTACTAGAATAAGATTTAGCAAACTCACAATACACAGGACAAATATACAAAAGTTAAGTATATTTCTGAATATTAGGTAAAACAATTAAAAATTTAATTTTAAAAATACCATATTAAATAATGTCAAAAGGCATGAAATACTTAGAAACAAATTCATTCAATTATGTGCAACAAACCTATAAAACCTTTCATTTCTGTTGAAAACTATAAAACCTTGATAAGAGGAATCAAAGAAGACATTAAAAGGAGATTCTTATTTTCATAAGTGAGGAGATATCAAATTTTCCTAACTTGATCTATAGATTTAATGCAAACCTAATTAAAATTCAAGATTTACGTGGAAATTCAGAGGGAATCTAGAATAATGGAAATTTTTGAAACAGAAACAGGTTTAAAGGACTTCGACTACTTGATTTTAAGACTTGCTATAAAACCACAGTAATCAGTAAAGGAGTGCATCAAGGCTGTATATTGTCACTCTGCTTATTTAACTTATATGCAGAGTACATCATGAGAAATGCTGGGCTGGAGGAAGCACAAGCTGGAATCAAGATTGATGGGAGAAATATCAATAACCTCAGATATGCAGATGACACCACCCTTATGGCAGAAAGTGAGGATGAACTGAAGAGCCTCTTGATGAAAGTGAAAGAGGAGAGTGAAAAAGTTGGCTTAAAGCTCAACATTCAGAAAACTAAGATCATGGCATCTGGTCCCATCACTTCATGACAAATAGATGGGGAAACAGTGGCTGACTTTGTATTTTTGGGCTCCAAAATCACCGCAGATGGTGATTGCAGCCATGAAATTAAAAGACGCTTACTCCTTGGAAGGAAAGTTATGACAACCTAGACAGCATATTAAAAAGCAGGCACATTGCTTTGCCAACAAAGGTCCATCTAGCCAAGGCTATGATTTTTCCAGGGGTCATGTATGGATGTAAGAGTTGGACTATAAAGAAAGCTGAGCACCAAAGACTTGATGCTTTTGAACTGTGGTGTTGGAGAAGACTCTTGAGAGTCCCTTGGACTGCAAGGAGATCCAACCAGTCCATCCTAGAGCAGATCAGCTCTGGGTGTTCACTGGAAGGACTGATGTTGAAACTGAAGCTCCAATATTTTGGCCACCTGATGGGAAGAGCTGACTCATTTGAAAAGACCCTCATGCTGGGAAAGATTAAGGGCAGGAGGAAAAGGGGATGACAGAGGATGAGATGGTTGGATGGCATCACCGACTCAATGGACATGACTTTGGGTTGACTCTGGGAATGGTGGTGAACAGGGAGGCCTGGAGTGCTACAGTTCATGTGATTGCAAGGGGTTGGACACGACTGAGAGACCAAACTGAACTGAATCAGTAAAATGTTAGATTAGGGTAAAATGAGATATATAGATAAATGAAATAATAGATTAGGAACAGATTTACACATATAAGATCATTTATATTTGTTTTTGAAGTAAGTTCTTTTATTGTTATTTTCCTCACAACCACAAAGACAACATGTGATCCAGTCTTAACTTCTCAGCTTTCTAAATCTACCCACATACCAAAAAAAAGTGCTATCTCTATCTTCCCAGTTAATTTATTGTAATAAGGAGTTCAATTAGATTTTCCTTCACTCAGCCTGGATTCAGGGAGAATGTGGTGACAGATGATCATGAACAGAGAGGTACATGAATGAGTTGAGGAAGGTCAACATGGGAACAAAACAAGAAGAGCTATTCAGATCCATCCTCCTCTTTCCACCCTAGCTTCTTGGGCTTTAAGAAAATGAATGGCTGTCCATCAAAGTCAAGGTTTTATCCACCTGGGCCAGAATCTTAGCCATGCAGTAGCCCAGTACGTATTTCAGATGTTTGGCCTGTTTTCTGCTTGACTTTGCGAGCGTCATGTCTGTAGACACAGTATTGACCTTGATATTCTTGTCCACAAACCCTTAGGCAAGCACTTGGATTGGTGGGAAAGGGATGGAGCAGGGGGTCATGCCCTTCCTGGAGAGCTGTTACAGAATGTTGCAAGAGATCAGTCAACTGGGTTTGGGGGTAAACATTTACCTGGAGAGGGCAGGTATGAGGATAGCTAATTCACAGATGCTTTTACTGAGGGGCATCCTCTGGTACTCTTTCTCCAGAGCAGTGGAGAAAGAGAGACATATAAGTATTGGGCAACATCAGTGTGCAAAGCCTGGGTGGTGCAAAGACCATGGAGAGTGCGGCTAGTGACTAGGGCTGTTACTATGTTGAAGGTGTAATGGGATAGTTGAAAGTAAGCAAAGCCTTATGTCCACATACCAAACACCTGCCCATCATGCTCTGAAACATTTTTTGAGGGGCCTGGCCCAGGGTTCAAGATTGAGAGGGGTATGGGCCCAAAATTCTCCTTAATTTTCCCTGAAACCTCAGCTGTCCAAAAGAATGGGAAGAAGGTGGGGAGGGATTAGATCTTCTCATAGGACAGCAAGGGTTGCAGGGGAATTGATTCCACCCCGTTTCCATGCTGTCTAGAGCCAGGCTTGTGGACAGGCATCAGACAACTCCAGAATGCCGCTTTCTTGAGCACATCTTTGATGCTGCAGTTCTCACTGGGCAGTGACTGCAACCTCAGTCACCAGTTAGATTAATACTGTAGGATGTAATTCTTGAAATCCTGGCAGTGATACTGTGTATCTCTGCTCTTTATATACATACGTATGTTGGCTGTGATTAGGCTTATGTCAACTGACCACTGATTTCACTTTAGTCCTTCTCAGTAATCTTGGGCATTTTGGCACAGCAGCAGATAGAAGGGAGGATACAGGAGTGGAGTGTTTCCAGAACAAATACATTCTTGTAGATAGAGTACATGGCTTAGACTTAAAGATAATCTGGGCCAGCTTCTGCCTGAAGGAGGGGCAAGTGGATCACCAGGTTAGAAATGGCTGAGCTTATCATAATTCATGTACTGTTTCTTCCTCTTTTTGGAGGACCAAGCTAGGTGCAGAGAAATAGAGGACAACAATGGAATGGGAAAGACTAGAGATCTCTCAAGAAAATTAGACATACCAAGGGAAAATTTCATGCGAAGATGGGCACAATTAAGGACAGAAATGGTATGGACCTAACAGAAGCAGAAGATGTTAAGGAAAGGTGGCAAGAATACACAGAAGAACTATGCAAAAAAGATCGTAAAGAACCAGATAACCATGATGGTGTGATCACTCACCTAGAGCCAGACACCCTGGAGTGTGAAGTAGAGTGGGCCACAGGAAGCAAGGAACAAAGCTAGTGGAGGTGAAGGAATTCCAGCTGAACTATTTCAAGTCCTAAAGCATGATGCTGTGAAAGTGGTATACTCAATATGCCAGCAAATTTGGAAAACTCAGAACTAGCCACAGGACTGCAAAAGGTCAGTTTTCATTCCAATACCAAGGAAAGGCAATGCCAAATAATGTTCAAAATACTGAAAAATTGTAGTCATCTCACATGCCAGAAAAAGTAATGCTCAAAATTCTACAAATGAGGCTTCAATAGTACATGAAATGAGAACATCCAGATGTGCTAGCTAGATTTAGAAAAGACAGAGGAACCACAGATCAAGTTACCAACATCCATTGGGTCATAGAAAAAGCAAGAGATTTCCAGAAAAAAAAATCTGTTTCTGCTTTATTGACTATGCCAAAACCTTTGACTGTATGGATCACAACAAACTGTGGATAATTCTTAAAGAGATGGGGATACCAGACCATCTTACCTGCCTCTTGAGAAATATGTATGCAGGTCAAGAAGCAGCAGTTAGAACTGGACATGGAACAACAGACTGGTTCCAAATTGGGAAAGGAGTATGTCAAGGTTATATATTGTCACCTTGCTTATTTAACTTATATGCAGATTACATCATGCAAAATGCTGGGCTGGATGAAGTGCAAACTGGGATCACGACGGCTGGGAGAAATATCAATAAATTCAGATATGCAGCTGACACCACCCTTATGGCAGAAAGCAGAGAGGAACTGAAGAGTCTCTTGATGAAAGTGAAAGAGGAGAGTGAAAAAGCTGGTTTGAAACTCAACATTCAGAAAACAAAGATCATGACATCTGGTCCCATCACTTCATGGCAAATGGACAGAGAGACAATGGAAACAATGACAGACTTTATTTTCTTGGGCTCCAAAATCACTGCAGATGGTGACTGCAGCCATGAAATTAAAAGATGCTTGCTCCTTGGAAGAAAACTATGACCAAACTAGATGGCATATTAAAAAGCAGAGACATTACTTTGTTGACAAATATCTGTCTAGTCAAAAAACTGTTTTTTCCAGTAGTCATGTATGGATGTGAGAGTTGGACCATAAAGAAAGCTGAGCACTGAAGAATTTGTGTTTTGAACTGTGGTATAAGAGAAGACTCTTGAGAGTCTCCTGGACTGCAAGGAGATCAAATCAGTCATTCAAAAGGAAATCAGTCCTGAATATTCTCTGGAAGGACTGATGCTGAAGCTGAAGCTGAAGCTGCAATACTTTGGCCACCTGATGCAAGAACTAACTCCTTGGAAAAGACCCTGGTACTGAGAAAGATTGAAGGCAGGAGAAGGGGATGACAGAGGATGAAATAGTTGGATGGCATCACCAACTCAATGGACATGAGTTTAAGAAAACTCCAGGAGTTGGTGATGGACAGGGAATCCTGGCATGCTGCAGTTCATGGGGTGGCAAAGAGTTGGACATGACTGAGCGACTGAATGAACTGAAGTTAGGTGATGGAGAGAGGGAAGTGGAGGGTGTGATTTGTCACAGTTAAGTTTTTTGGAAGTACCCACACAAGGGGAGGAAAACAGGGTGGTGAGAGGTGGGGAACAAAGTCGGCGGAGTAAGCCCATAGTGGAATAATAAAATACAGAAACTTATTCTTACAGGACTATAAGGGGAGACAAGGCCAGGGCTAGAGATTGGCTGACAAACTGATTTTCCACAAGTACTATATTGATCATCTTTTCAAGAAACTGTGCTAAAATAACTGGATATTCATTTGAAAATAAATAAACCTCAAAAGTTATCTCATACTATGTACAAAAAATAAAGTTTGTTAGGAATTATAATCCTAATATAAGAACTTTAAGCTATAAAACTTTTCCAAAATATGGAGGATACAATCTTTTTGTCCTTATATTGGGGAAGATTTCTTAGATATGGTTTAAAAAAGAACTGTAAAAAAGCAAAGTTATAAATTGAGCATTATCAATAAACATTCTTTTTTCCTATATGAAAGATAGGAAAAAAGAAAGAAAGAAGAAATGAAAATATGAACCACAGACTGGGTGACAGTATTTACAAAACATGTATTTGATAGGGGTCTCATATCTAGAATACATAAAGAGCTCTTGCAACTAAAAATAAGACAAATCATCCATTTTTTTTTGTTTTTTTTAGTAAGAGAAACATTTAAAAGGAACTTGTCAGTGAAGACATATGAATAACAAGCACATTAAAAGATATCTAAAGAAGATACCTAAAATGTAGACATCATTGTTATTCAGTCACCCAGTCATGTCCGACCCTGCAACCCCATGAACTGAAGCATGCCAGGCCGCCCTGTCTTTCATCATCACTTGAAGTTCGCCCAAGTTCACACCCCTTGTATCGGTGATGCCATCTGGCCAGCTCATCTTCTGATGCTCTCTCCTCCTTTTGCCCTCAGTCTTTCTGAGCATCAGGGACTTTTCCAATGAGTCACCTGTTTGCATCAGATGATGAAATACTGGAGCCTCAGCCTCAGTCCTTCCAATGAGTATTCAGGGTTGATTTCCATTATGATTGACTGGTTGGATCTCCTTGCTGTCCAAGGGACTTTCAAGAGTCTTCTCTGGCACCACAGTTCAAAGGCATCAGTTCTTTGGTGCTCTGCCTTCTTTATGGTCCAGCTCTCACACTCGTACATGACCACTGCTAAGACTATAGCCTTGACTATAGGGACCTTTATCAGTAGAGTAATGTCTCTGCTTTTTCAACACACTGTCTACGTTTGTTATAGCTTTCCTGCCAAGAAGCAATCGTCTTCTGATTTCATGGCTGCAGTCACCATCCACAATGATTCGAGAGCGCAAGAAGAGCAAATCTGTCACTACTTCCACCTTTCCCCTTCTATTTGGCATGCAGTAATGGGGCCTGGTGCCATGATCTTAGTTTTGTTTTGTTTTTTAATATTTAGCTTTAAGCTGGCTCTTACCAATGAGTCTCCTGTTTGGTAATAGAAAAAATATTGGTGGTTACCTCGGCTAGTGGTGATAGCTGGGAATTTCCTTCAAAAGATCTTGAAGAACCTTTGGGGGTGTGGGAGTGTGATGATGATTTCCTGGGTTTAATGATGGTTTATTTTACATATTCATCAAAACCTATTGAATTGTGAAAGTAAAATATGTGAATTATATCATATATAAATTAGCTCAATAGCTAAACATTTAAAAAATACAAAGCAAAGAACAGCTCCATGTGTTTATAAATGCCCCATCCTGAGTATCATGATGACATACTGCCAAGGAAGGGAGACTAAGAATTGGTTGTCTGGGAGCACTATATCATCTTGAAAGAGGGGAGTATGTGAAACAAGGACTGGCTTATTATTATGTTATATTTAAATTTTGTAACTCATTCTTCATATCTTTCTTCTACTCCCCCCTTCCTCCTCTCCCTTCTTCTATTTTGCTTATTTTCACACACCAAGATTTCAGTGATCTTCATTTAATTTTTGTATTGAAGTGCAATATACACAAAGTAATGTGAATAAGTATTTGAATATGTCTCAATAAATTTTCATGAAGTGAACATACAAGTGTCAATGAGACTACAGTTATGAAATGTGATTCACCTATATCACAGAATCTCTCATGATCCAATTCTAGCTATTAAAATCTCCACTGACTTCTAACTTAATTAATTCATTTTGTCTGTTTTATTTTACCTGATTGGAATCATAAAATATGTATTTTATGTGAAGTTTTGCTTGGGATATTCACATTACCTTTGCACATTTTGTAGGATGTATGTTCTCATCGGTGTATGCAAGACCAACTACATAATTTACAGAAACTCTTGCTAAAAATTATTAAGAATTTGGGATAGTGGCAACATAATGTTAAACCAAGAAAGCACAGGGCCTTTTCAAGAGAAGGGTTAGGGTTAGATTTTCTTCTCAAACAATAGCTAGGTTAGAGTTTACTTTCCAGGCCTTAGGTTCCTAGAATATTTTCATTATCTCTTCAGGAGATAACCTGTATGTTAAATCTCTCTAAAATTTTAAAAACTTAGAATATGTGAAAAATTCTTTTTTCTCAGTATGCACTGCTAACAGCAATGGTTTCACATGAAACCTTTCAGTAATTTGGACTAAAGTATCCATTTTAAATATGCTACATTTAAGACTCCTGTGAATTTTATCAATAGTAATTTCACTTTCTACCTAAAGATAAAAAGACATCAACTGACAATGTTTGGAAAAAGTGGGAACAGAGGAATCATATGGCTGACATTAAAGAAAATAGTATCACACATAAGCAAAATGAAAGTATTAGTCACTCATTCATGTCTGACTCTGCAACCCAAGAGACTGCAGCCCCACAGGCTCCTCTGACCACTGGATTCTCCAGGCAAGAATATTGAAATGGGTAGCCATTCCCTTCTCCAGAGATCTTCCCCACCCAGGGATTGAACCCAGGCCTCCCTATTTGCAGGCAGATTCTTTATCATCTGAGCTACCAGGGAAGCCCTATGTAAAAAAGAAGTGGTTAATTATAAGAGATGGCATTTACCAAGGGTTTGTATGCACAAAACATACATATTTAATGATGATACCTTTCATTAACCTTGGAAGAAAGATGCTTGTATTTATACCTTACTGATGAGAAAATAAAAGTGTAGCAAGTTTAAATAATATGACTAAGTTTCTTCAGGTAATAATTAGCAAGGAAAATATTTCCCAAATATTTTTTATTCAAAAGTCATTTTAAGGTTCTTAATACATAACAAGATAACATTTCCATCAGGGTGCTGGCAAATGAACCCAATAAAAATATCAATATCTCATAAAGTCAAGGTTCACAAAATGCATATATTATATATTTATAATTTTAAAAAATGGTTAGTTTATAAAATAACCCAACAGTTATTTGGTTTATCAAACTTTTTAAAATCACTGATTTCATGACTAGAATACATTTACTTGTATATATGTATTTCAAAAGAAGAAACTTTTAAAAGACTAGGAGGTGATGTGAAATTAAATTATGATCTTGTATTTCTGTTTTTCAGAACTTATGGAGAGGTGAGAGCATTAGGCAGAATGAATCTTGGTTTCCAGAGGTGAGTTGAAAAGGCATGTGATCTTACATTATTGAGCACAGAACAGCTTATGATGACTAATGTTTTTATACAACCACCTGAAAGTACTAAAATATGAATTAAAATGTCTAGTGTTTGATATAATGTCACACTTTAGCACGGAATGCACGACTTTAATTGGGCTGTGCTGTTACAGAAACCACAATCTACATCGTTCAACACAAGCAAAGTTAACATGACATGTCCTTTTATTTCTCAAAATCAGTTGTGAAATGCGAGTCAAAGGATGGCAACCCAAAATTTTCAAACCTTTTATTTCCCCAAAAATGTTGTCTTTATGAAAGCAAATGATTGTTTGAAATAGAAACATGGGAAGCACATTATAATTAGGATTTGTTTTCTTCAGTTATCCTCAGGGCTTTTATAAATATTTAGTGAATACCTCACATTGGAAATTGTAACATCTGAGTGTCAGAAGGTCATTTACTGTAACATCTTACCATCTAGATCAATCTCAAAATGTACCAGATGGCACATTTTTCAGCCAAACTTAAACACAGCATTGTTCCAACTGCAGAAACGATATGTGAAAAGACCTAGCTGATTCACAACATTCTCTAACATTCTCTCTATGGATAAAAGGACAAATGACAAAAGGTCATTCAACTGATGGACAAGACTAAACAAAAGGTAGGTAGATACAAATCACAATTACTCTTTGTAACTACTCTGGTCTTAGGCAAGTTTGTTTTTGCATTCATTATCAAACATTCATGAGGCAGAAATTTTAGTATTAGTTATTCTATGATATAGTGGTTCTCAACTGAGACAACAGCTCCGTTTAGAATTATTTAAAAAATCTTTAGGTGCAGTGATTGTGGTGCAATAATGACATTTTGTGATTAAGTGCCAAGGACATTAGATAGGTGCAAAACTCAGAATATTCTTTCTGGATTGGGAAGATACCCTGGAGAGGGAATGGCTACCCACTCCAGTAATCTTGCCAGGAGGATTTCATGGACAGAGGATCCTGGTGGGATACAAGTTCATGGGATCTCAAAGAGTCTGAAATGACTGAGTGACTAACACTTTCATTGAATTTCACTCCACACAATTTTTCATTGTCTCACTAGACATTCATTTAGATGAAGATAGATTGTTAGTAATTATCTGATTTCTTATCCTAATGTACATCACTGTTGTTGTTCAGTCCCTAAGTCGTGTCTGACTGTTTGCAACCCATGGACTGCAGCACGCCAGGCTTCCGTGTCCTTCGCTATCTCCAGGAGCTTACTGAGCTTCACGTCCATTGAGTCGGTGATGCCATCAAACTATCTCATCCTCTGGTGCCCCCTTCTCCTCTTGCTCTCAATCTTTCCAGTATCAAGGTCTCCAGTGAGTCAGCTCTTCACATCAGGTGGCCAAAGTATTGGAACTTCAGCTTCAGAATCAGTATTTCCAAAGAATATTCAGAGTGGATTTCCTTTAGGATAGACTGGTTTGATCGCCTTGCAGTCCAAGGGACTCTCAAGTCTTTTCTCCAGCACCACACATTCAAAAGCATCAATCCCTTGATGCTTAGCCTTCTTTATGGTCCAGTTCTCACATCCATACATGATTACTGGAAAAAACCGTAGCTTTGACCATACAGAACTTTGTGGGCAAAGTGATGTTTCTGCTTTTTAAGACACTGTGTAGTTTTGTCATAGCTTTTCTTCCAAGAAGCAAGCAGCTTAATTTCATGGCTGCAATAATCATCTGCAGTAATTTTGGATCCCAAGAATATAAAATCTGTCACTGTTTCCACTTTTTCCCCATCTATTTGCCATAAAGTGATGGAACTGGATGCCATAATCTTAGTTTTTTGAATGTTGAGGTTTAGGTCAGCTTTTTCATTCTCCTCTTTCACTCTCATCATGAGGCTTTTTAGTTCCTCTTCACTTTCTGCCATTGTTGTTGTTGTTTAGTCACTCAGTTATGTCTGACTCTTTGACCCCATGGGGTATCAGCTGCCAGACTTCTCTGTCTTCCACCATCTCCTGGAGTCTGCTCAAAATCATGTCCATTGAGTCAGTGATGCCACCCAACCAACTCATCCTCTGTCGTCCCCTTCTTCTCCTGCCTTCAGTCTTTTTCAGCATCAGGGTTTTTTTCAATGAGTTGGCTCTTTGCATTAAGTGGCCAAAGGATTGTAACTCCAACTTCACTATCAGTCTTTGCAATGAATATTCAGGGTTTAATTCCTTTAGGATTGACTAGTTTGATCTCTTTGCAGTCCGAGGGACTCTCAAGAGTTTTCTCCAACACCACAGTTCAAAAGCATCACTTCTTCAGTGCTCAGCCTTCTTTATGGTCCAGCTCTCACATCCAAACATGATAATTGGAGAAACCATTGCATTGACTTTATGGACCTTTTCGGCAAAGTAATGTCTCTGCTTTTTAATATGCCATCTAGGTTTTCAGTACTAGTGAATTAGTATTACTGCATATCATCTGCATATCAGAAGTTGTTGAGTTTATCCTGACAATTTTGATTCCAGCTTGTGAAACATCCAGCCTGGCATTTCATGTGTTGTACTCTGCATATAAGGCAATAAACAAGGTTACAATATACAGTCTTGATGTACTCCTTTCCATAGTTACTAAACATTTTTCCTGACTTAATATTCACTAATACATACAAGATAATAGACTTCAATATATTTATAAAAATAATAATAATGAAGCTCTCTATGGAAAGATCTGCAATGTTTATTTTATATGAAAATGTTAGATATAGAACAGTATAAATACTAGACTTAATTTGGTATTCAATAAGAAAGCATACTGTATATGGAAATTTCATATATGATATATATATATATATACATATATATATATATATAAATGCTGGAAAGATGCATACAAAACTAATAACAGGGATTACTTGTGGATCACATAGGGAGATCTAGGCAAATGGATAACAGTGGGCATGAGAGAAAATATTATGTGTGTATATTTTTATGGAAAATGTGACTGCATTGCCTATTAAAACTAAATGAAATCTCTGTGCATCAAACTATTTTTTAAAATTTGTCATATGTTTTGTTGTCTTACCAAGTAATCTAGAAATAATGATAAATATCTGAGTTTTGTCAGTCTTCTCAGTAATACTGAGTTGCATAAGAGCAGTTTCTGTAGCATTCCGATGAAAGATGTTAACTCACAAATGTTTCCTTATACAAGTATTCTCTTACACGTAAAGACAACCAAAAGGAAATATTCATAGATATTCAAAGACTCACAAATATGATTTCTGAACAAAAGAAAAGAATGTTAACTGTCTCAGCTGTTTAAGAGATCAAGCAAAATGTTGTTCAGTTGCTCAGTCATGTCCGACTCTTTGAGACCCCATGGACTGCAGCACGCCAGGTTTCTCTGTCTTCCACTATCTCCCTGAGTTTGCTCAGACTCATGTTCACTGTGTCAGTGATGCCATTCAACCATCTCATCGTCTGTCACCCCCTTCTTCTCCTGCCCTCAATCTTTCCCAGCATCAGGGAAGAGTGGATCAGTTCTTCACATCAGGTGGCCAAAGGATTGGAGCTTCAGCTTAAGCATCAGTCCTTCCAGTGAATATTCAGGGTTGATTTCCTTGAGGAAATTAAAAATAGGAATTCAAAAAAGAGAAATTATGATTTAGATGCAATTATTTTTATTACATCACCAATTTATACCAAGTTGTCTCAGATGGTAAAGGATCTGCCTGCAATGTGGAAGACCTGGGTTAGATCCCTGGGCTGGGAAGATCCCCTGTGAAGGGAATGGCTACCCACTCCAGGATTCTTACCTGAAGAATTCCATGGACAGAGAATCTTGGTGGGCTATATAGTCCATAGGTTCACAAAGATTCAGACAGGACTTAGCAAGAAACACTGTCACAGTATTATTAACAAAAAAAAAAGCCCATATGTGATAGAAGGACAATAAAATTAAAAATTCAAATGGTCTGGATTTGGATCTTCTTACTCAGTTTAGGGAAAACAGTCTGGTAAAGAATAATTCAATTTCTTTCTTGTCTCAATTGATTTCATTAATTAAAATAGTTAATGACAGATACTTCATAGTTATGCTTTTAGAAAATAATGAGTTGTGAAAAGTTTTGAAAATTAGCTGGATATCTTCATGCCATCCTGTGTGTTCCCATGCCCATCATATTTCTAATTGACTTTTTTTGCCTGTCACTTAGTTAAAACCTACCTAATTAGCACCATTTTCTTTACCTTGCAAAAGCCATCTCAACTTCTGCCTAGCCAATTAATCATTCTTGATGATGTTAAACATGATTAATGATTTGTTTTAACATTAATATTTAACATTAATAACCTTTTAATGTTATGTACACGTTGCCATATTATGTGTGTGTGTGTCTGTGTGAGTGTGTATATATATATATACTCTTTATATATATATAAAGATCTATTTATTCCTTCAGCCACTAGACTGGAAAAAGTCAGTTTTCATTCCAATCCCAAAGAAAAGCAATACCCAAAGAATGCTCACACTACCACAAATTGCATTCATCTCACATGTTAGGAAAATAATGGTCAAAATTCTCCAAGCCAGGCTTCAACAGTATGTGAACCATGAACTTCCAGATGTTCAAGGTGGTTTTAGAAAAGACAGAGGAACCAGAGATCAAAATACCAACATCCATTTGATCATTGAAAAAGCAAGAGATTTCCAGAAAAACACCTATTTCTGCTTTCTTGACTATGCCAAAGCTTTTGACTGTGTGGATCACAACAAACTGTGGAAAATTCTGAAAGAGATGGAAATACCAGACCACCTGACCTGACTCTTGAGAAATCTGTATGCAGGTCAGGAAGCAGCAGTTTAACTGGACATGGAACAACAGACTGGTTCCAAATTGGGAAAGGAGTACATCAAGGTTATATATTATCACCCTTTTTATATAACTTAAATGCAGAGTACATCATGAGAAATGCTGGGCTGGAGGAAACACAAGCTGGAATCAAGACTGCCGGGAGAAATATCAATAACCTCAGATATGCAGATGACACCACCCTTATGGGAGAAAGAAAAGAAGAAATAAAGAGCCTCTTGATGAAAGTGAAAGAGGAGAGTGAAAAAGTTGACTTAAAACTCAACATTCAGAAAGCTAAGATCATGGCATCTGGTCCCATCACTTTATGGAAAATAGATGGGGAAACAGTGGAAACAGTGTCAGACTTTATTTTTTTGGGGGATCCAAAATCACTGCAGATGGTGATTACAGCCATGAAATTAAAAGATGCTTACTCATTGGAAAGCTATGACCAACCTAGATAGCATATTAAAAAGCAGAGACATTACTTTGCCAACAAAGGTCCGTCTAGTCAAGGCTATGGTTTTTCCAGTTGTCATATATGGATGTGAGAGTTGGACTGTGAAAAATGGATGCTTTTGAACTGTGGTGTTGGAGAAGACTCTTGAGAGTCCCTTGGACTGCAAGGAGATCCAACAAGTCCATCCTAGAGCAGATCAGTCCTGGATGTTCATTGGAAGGATTGATGCTGAAGCTGAAACTCCAATACTTTGGCCACCTCATGCGAAGAGTTGACTCTTGGAAAAGACCCTGATGCTGGGAGGGATTGGGGGCAGGAGGAGAAGGGGACGACAGAGGATGAGATTGCTGGATGGCATCACTGACTCAATGGACATGAGTTTGAGTAAATTCCGGGAGTTGGTGATGGACAGGGAGGCCTAGCCTGCTGCGAATCATAAGGTGGCAAAGAGTTGGACACGACTGAGTGACTGAACTGAACTACTCATTGGAAAGAAAGTTATGACCAACTTAGACAGCTTATTAAAAAGCAGAGACATAACTTTGCCGACAAAGGTCCATCCAGATAAACCTATGGTTTTTCCAGTAATCATATATGGATGTGAGAGTTGGACTATAAAGAAATCTGAGTGCTGAATTGATGCTTTTGAACTCTGGTATTGGAGAAGACTTGAGAGTCCCTTGGACTGCAAGGAGATCCAACCAGTCCATCCTAAAGGAATTCATTCCTGAATATTCATTGGAAGGACTGATGCTGAAGTTGAAACTCCAATACTTTGGCCACCTGATGTGAAGAACTGACTCATTTGAAAAGACCCTGATGATGGGAAAGATTGAAGGTGGAAGGAGAAGGGGACGACAGAGGATGAGATGGATGGATGGCATATCCGAGTCAATGGAAATGAGTTTGGGTAAACTCTGGGAGTTGGTGATGGACAGGGTGGCCTGGCATACTGCAATCCTTGGGGTTGCAAAGAGTTGGACACGACTGAGTGACTGAACTGAACTCATTTGTTTATTTCCCTATAATTTCCTCAATGAGAAAATAATATCCATGAAAATTTTCAGATTTGGCCAAAAAGCATACGACATAATATCTTGAGAAAACGAAGTTTCAAAATTGTTTAAGGGAATGCTTTTAATTTTGTTCACATATATCCATGTTTATCTTCCCAATAATTTATAGCTTAATCTAATTATGATAAAACAGCAGACAAAACCAAATTGAGAGACATTATTCAAAATATTTAAACAGTAGTCTTCAGATGTGTCAAGGCTATAAAATAGAAAATTGAGACATATTATTAGCTGCAGAAGATTAAGAAGAAATAACAACTAAATATAATGTATCCTAAATAAAATCCTGGAAACATAATAGCACATTATCAGAAAAATTGATGACATCTGAACCAATTCTACAATTTAGTTAACAGCATCAAAACACGATTAGTTTCATACTGTTGATCATTGTACTATGGTTATGTAAGATCTTATCCTTAGAGGAATTTAGAGTGAAGTGTATACTGAAAATCTGTAGTTCTTTTGAAACTCTTCATTTAGTCTAAACATATATCAAAATAATAAGTAAATAAATATAAAATAGTAAGTTTTAAATAAAATTTAGTGCATTTATAAAGAGGAAATATTACAGATAAATATGTTTAGTGTTACTATTTAGTAGATGGTAGAATTGATGGTGAGTTTTCCTCACATTTTTATAGTTTCCATAGTTTCAAATAATGATTGGAATTATTTAAAACAAAATTCTGTAATTATCTTTCAATTAAAAAATAATTAAAAGATGGAATAAAGATTTACAAATAGGTAAAATGCAATTGCAAAGTATCTTGTGCAAAATAAGTCTGTACCCACATATTCTTTTCCATTAGAAAAAGATTGACTGAAACCAATCTAATATATTATCTAGCATATACTGTATCTGATTGATGTGGTGCTTGATAATTTTTACTCTTGAAATATCTTTTATATGATAATGAACTATTTATTTAAAAGACTGGTGGGTTGACATAGAAGCCTGTCTTTCAATCAAGAATGGGAGAAAAATCATCCTGATATTCATAATTGCATTATAATGGATATATTTATTAATATTTTTCATTTGTTTCTATAAAATGTAGTTGATTTCAAAGCCATTGTTTGAAAGTTACTGTAATTAAATAAACTTACTCTGTTGGGTCACTCTTAGTTTAATTATTCTTTTTAAAAAATCCTCAATATTCCAAATTATCCATCAAAATACCATATCTACTTGCCTCTAATTTATCCTCACCCTGAAATTTTTCATCAGTTTCCTGTATCCATTGTATTTCTATACATATAAATTATTTATTGGTCTACTGTTTATATCTTTTATATTTTGGACATTTCCTATGGATAAGGCATACTCTTTCCTTGCCATAATCATGATTTCTATTCCATTAAGTGTGATAATATCTACAGTATGACTTTTTGGCAATTTTTGTAAATTAAAGGTTGTTATGATCTCTCTTCATGGATGTATAGGTATAGGATGATTTGAACTTGGTTTCTGAACTTCTTTTCAGCTGTTTCACTCCTAAAAGTTTTCAGACATCTGTTTTGCTTATTATCATAAAATTTTAGTTCTGCAAAGATATTTTTGCCATTATTAAAAGTCATTTTCAACCTTCTAGATATAGTATTAAGCACTTTACAAATCCACTAATTCTAATTTCCATAAAAATTCACAAGATACATGCTGTTGATTATCTCTATGCTTTTTTGAGAAGTCTAGTCTCATACAGATAAATCGTATCACACTTGATTTTTTTTTTTTTCAGTTAAGCCAACTATTCATTTCCATTCAGTTCAGTTCAGTCGCTCAGTCATGTCCGACTCTTTGCGACCCCATGAATCACAGCACGCCAGGCCTCCCTGTCCATCACCAACTTCCGGAATTTACTCAAACTCATGCCCATTGAGTCAGTGATGCCATCCAGCCATCTCATCCTCTGTCACACTCTTCTCCTCCTGCCCCTAATCCCTCCCAACATCAGGGTCTTTTCCAATGAGTCAACTCTTCGCATGAGGTGGCCAAAGTACTGGAGTTTCAGCTTCAGCATCAGTCCTTCCAATGAATATTCAGGACTGACCTCCTTTAGGATGGACTGGTTGGATCTCCTTGCAGTCCAAGGGACTCTCCAGAGTCTTCTCCAACACCACAGTTCAAAAACATCAATTTTTCGGTGCTCAGCTTTCTTCACAGTCCAACTCTCACATCCATACATGACCACTGGAAAAACCATAGCCTTGACCAGATGGACCTTTGCTGGCAAAGTAATGTCTCTGCTTTTTAATATGCTATCTAGGTTGGTCATAACTTTCCTTCCAAGGAGTAAGCGTCTTTTAATTTCATGGCTGCAGTCACCATCTGAAGTGATTTTGGAGCCCAAAAAAATAAAGTCTGACACTGTTTCCACTGTCTCCCCATCTATTTCCCATGAGGTGATGGGACCAGATGCCATGATCTTAGTTTTCTGAATGTTGAGCTTTAAGCCAACTTTTTCCACTCTCCTCTTTCGCTTTCATCAAGAGGCTTTTTAGTTCCTCTTCACTTTCTGCCATAAGGGTGGTGTCATCTACATATCTGAGGTTATTGATATCTCTCTTGGCAATCTTGATTCCAGCTTGTGCTTCTTCCAGCCCAGAGTTTCTCATGATGTACTCTGCATATAAGTTAAATAAGCAGGGTGACAATATACAGCCTTGACGTACTCCTTTTCCTATTTGGAACCAGTCTGTTGTTCCATGTCCAGTTCTAACTGTTGCTTCCTGACCTGCATATAGGTTTCTCAAAAGCCAGGTCAGGTGGTCTGGTATTCCCATCTCTTTCAGAATTTTCCACAGTTTATTGTGATCCACACAGTCGAAGGCTTTTGTTACCCTCCCCGAATCAAACCCAAATTTTTAAAAAAGAAAAATTAAGAATAGTAGATATCTATGCTCTCAACACTTCCATAGATCCCAAATATATACTCATACTACCATTGTACTATATTAAATGAACTATAGAAATGAGCAATAATCAAGGACATTATTTGTGATATACTCAGTCCCACATTTAAAAGGCAAGAAAATTTGGTAAAGTACTTGAAACAGAGGGAAACTTGTTTGCTTAGTCAGTATGAAAACAGATTTTATATTTTTGAGAGATGATAATGGTGGTAAATAAGGCTGGAAAAATAGATATGGGAGAAATATTACATTTTTTTACTCAAAAATATATTAATCTTTAACTATTTGAAATATTAAAGATCACTGAGCACCCCAACAGCTTTTGATTATGTGGACTGTATCTATAAGTATTGCCATATTAGAAATTAAGGCTTGAGTTACAAGTAGTTCGTTTTAAAGTAACAATAATAAACACAGCAGACTTAGCATAAATAATGATTTTATGAGAACAATCGTATTTTCCAAATCCAAAACTTAGTTTAAGGAATGACATTGTGTCACATTTTAAAAATATCTTTGAGATTTTTGGCTTAGTAGAGAAAACAACTACATGATCACATAATCTTCTGCATTTTGTTTATTTATATTTTTTGGTTAATACACTTAAAGAGAATTTGATCTCACATAGATTTGTAGCTGGGAAATAAAAGAATATTTTAATAGATATTTCAAGTAATTGTGGATCTTTGATACAAAATTTGATTAGTAATTTCATAAAAGTGAGTTGCAATATAAAACCTAAAATCATATAAATTAACTTTCTGCAAGGTTACATTAAAATACATTTCTGTCTTACTTCTTGAATTAATCTAATCTTTTGCCCACACTTAATTTCATAACATTGCACGTTGGTTATTTGGAAAACATTGGTTCACTGACTCATTATGCAGCTCTTTCATGGAGACTTATTTTACTACAAAATATCTTAAAAAAAGGTATTCATTAATAACATCACCAGTCTTTTCAGAACAGTCTTTATTATTTAAAAAGTGTCAAGCTGTGGTAGATACGTTTTCCAAAACTTTCTCTCTTTTTTTGCCTGAAAACCCAAATTCCATCATTGGGAACACATATTGTAAGTTGCCTTCCTTGAAATGGTAGCTTTGCTTATATATTTATGAAAGCACATCTGCCATTTTTTAGAATCCTACTCAGGATTAAATAATGATAGCTTTTCCTCTTAGTCATTCATCCAAGTAAAAAAAAAAGATGTTTCATAAAAAAGCTACATAAAAATAGTGTTTGTTACATTTTTTAAAAGCCATTAATTCACTACGAAAGCTGTACTATCACACTTTGGTATACTGTAGAACTACTTTATATGAATGTCTATATGAAAGTGGAAGTTGCTCAGTTGTGTCTGACTGTTTGCAACCCAATGGACTATACAGTTCATGGAATTCTCCAGACCAGAACACCGGAGTGGGTAGCCTTTCCCTTCTCCAGCAGTTCTTCGCAACCCAGGGTTCAAACCCAGGTCTCTCAAGTTGCAGGCGGATTCTTTACCAGCTGTGCCACAAGGGAAGCTCAAGAATACTTGGATGGGTAGCCTATCCTTTCTCCAGAGGATCTTCCTGATCCCTCCTGGAATTGAACTGGGGTCTCCTGCATTGCAGGCAGATTCTTTACCAACTGAGCTATCTGGGAAGTCAGCTCATAAGAAATGACATATACTCAAGGGTTGAGATTTGGTACAATTAATAATTTTTACTACTTTGTTAAATACATTCTGAAGTGAAATTTGATGCTTTTTAAAAATTTTTGGCAAGTTCATGTGATGAAGAATTCATTGATTGCTTATTCTAGGTTGTCAGTCCTGTTGGAATTCATGCTAAGGCAGAAGGAGTTTATATGCTCAGGTTATTGAAGCATCACTGTAAATGTTAGGTCAATGAAAAGGGCAAATACTGTCTTTGCATTATTATGAAAGTAGGTTTGACTGCTCAGATCTACTGAAAGGATTTTGAGAGGTCTGTGAATCACAGTTTGAGAATCACAATTGTACAACAACTTTTAACTTTATCCTTTGAGCAATGCAGGTCATTTAAATATTTTAAGCAGGGGAATGCTATAGGCATAATTATATTTCAAACACCAATTCTAAATTTTTAGGAAAAAGTTCATCATAATCCTAAAATATATTATTTTCAAATTGAATATGTAAGATTTAAATTGGTACCTGATCAACATCTCCTAAAACAGCTTCAATATTGCAACTACCCATGAAGGCATATCCATTATAACATTGAAAACTAAGAAGACAAAATAACACATTATTTTGTTGAACAAATGCACATAACCCAATAAATCAACTTTAAAAATACTAAAAGAAGTTTATTTCAAGATTGAAAGTCATAAATCCAAGAGGGTGGATTCAGACATTCATAGTAAAGGAGAAGTCAACATTACTATGCCTGGGGTAAAGGAACAGAATAATAAATGGGGCTGCTGCTGCTAAGTCGCTTCAGTCGTGTCCAACTCTGTGCGACCCCATAGACGGCAGCCCACCAGGCTCCCCCGTCCCTGGGATTCTCCAAGCAAGAACGCTGGAGTGGGTTGCCATTTCCTTCTCCAATGCATGAAAATGAAAAGTGAAAGTGAAGTCGCTCAGTCGTGTCTGACTCTTGGCGACCCCATGAACTGCAGCCCACCAGGCTCCTCCATCCATGGGATGTTCCAGGCAAGAGTACTGGAGTGGGGTGCCATTGCCTTCTCCGATAAATGGGGTTACTAAAGCTAAATGAGGCATGGAATTTTGACAGAGGGACATCCTGATAGTCTTTGTAGCCATAAGGAGATACGGCTAATGTTAGGACAGGGGAGGAACACGTAAAAAATATCTTGACTTCTCTCTTCTCCCACCTTCTGTTCTTTGCTTATAATTTCCATAGACTGAACCCAATCAAAAGTTGACTATAAAGGGAGGTCAAATGAATTAATACTCCATAGAGCTTTGTCTTCATTTCACAAAGTGGGGAAGAGAAAATTAATAATGGATTTCTGGGGAAGGAGGTGATGAAAAATAACCAATACCATGCCTTCCTTAATTGTTATCCTAATTTTTTCATCTTCCCCTTTAACTGTGGATATTCTGCCTTAACTATGGAGTTGGTTTTGAGTAGACTGGAATTTCTTTATAAAGCAGAGGAGTACAGGTTTTGTAAGAGGACTGAAATATAAGAGATAATATTTTTAAAATAGATTTGCTGGATTTGGGGAAATACTAGGATTCTTCATGGGGCTTCTGTGATTTCTCAGTTGGTAAAGGATCTGCCTGCAATGCAGGAGACCTGGATTCTGACCCTGGGTTGGGAAGATTCCCTGGAGAAGAGAATGGCTACCCACTCCAGTATACTTGCCTGGAGAATTCCATGGACAGAAAAGCCTGGCGGGCTACTGTCCATGGGATATGGACATAGGGAATAGGGGTCATTTATGTAGAGAATTAGGTAATGTGTAGTCATCAACTTGCATTTCCTTTCCGAGAGAACTGAGTTACCTGGAAAAATGTCTGAATTATCAAAGTTCACAGGTCATGTGTTTGGTGTATGCAGGCTTTACATTTGCCTCCTGAACTAACAATGCTGATAAAGAAGAAAGTTCTAAAAGCCGAAGATACATAATAAAGCCTAGATTTCCATGGATTTGTGAATAGATGTCAATAATGATTTTTTTTAATGCCTAGATTTAAGGAGATTTTTAAAGGATTGTCCTCAGAACAAAAAGGTAGAATTTTAGTAGTTGATTTGTTTCCTTTACTGATAATAAAGTAATTATTTATTACTTTGTCTGGGTACCCTCATCTCCATCCTCAATCTCAAGTCATATAACTTATATTTTGTTGGAACAGAATGGCAGTGTACTGAGGAGGTGAAGCCTGGCTTATGAAATCTTTGTGTAAGAATCACAGAGTCAGGAGTGAACTTGAAAATTCCTGATAAAGTAACAAGATGAAGTCAATAAAATCTCTTAAATATGGCTTCCATCAGTGTCCTTCTGTTATCTTAAGTCCCTAGGGGCCATGCTTCATGAGTGTCTATTCTTGATAACACTCACACTGAGCATCCTCAAAATTGATCAACAGAAATAGAACTGAGCATATTGAAATGGTGAGTTTCAAAAATTTAGGAAGTTTGCTTTCAAAAACAAAGTATATTCAGTTTCACTAAACAACAAAACAGCCTATGAGCTTCTGAATTGCAGACATTACTTTGCCAACAAATGTCTGTCTAGTCAAAGCTATGGTTTTTCCAGTAATTATGTGTGGATGTGAGAGTTGGACCATAAAGAAAGCTGAGCACTGAAGAATTGATGCTTTTGAACTGTGGTGTTGGAGAAGACTCTTGAGAGTCCCTTGGACTGCAAAGAGATCAGACCAGTCAATCCAAAAGGAAGAGTGAAGTAAGCCAGAAAGATAAAGAACATTACAGCATACTAACACATATATATGGAATTTAGAAAGATGGTAATGATAACCCTATATGCAAAACAGAAAAAGAGACACAGATGTACAGAACAGACTTTTGGACTCTGTGGGAGAAGGCGAGGGTGGGATGTTTCGAGAGAACAGCATGTATATTTTCTATAGTGAAACAGATCACCAGCCCAGGTTGGATGCATGAGACAAGTGCTCGGGCCTGGTGCACTGGGAAGACCCAGAGGAATCGGGTGGAGAGGGAGGTGGGAGGGGGGATCGGGATGGGGAATACATGTAACTCCATGGCTGATTCATATCAATGTATGACAAAACCCACTACAATATTGTAAAGTAATTAGCCTCCAACTAATAAAAATAAATGGAAAAAAAAAAAAAAAAAAAAAAACAAAAGGAAACCAGTACTGAATTTTTATTGGAAGGACTGATGCTGAAGCTAAAGCTCCAATACTTTGGCCACCTGACTTGAAGAACTGACTCATTGGAAAAGACCCTGATGCTGGAAAGCCTGAAGACAGGAGGAGAAGGGGAAGACAGAGTGTGAGATGGTTGGATAGCATCGTTGACTTGATGGACATGAGTTTGGGCTGGCTCTGGGAGTTGGTGGTGGACAGGGAGGCCTGGTGTGCTGCAGTCCATGGGGTCACAAAGAGCTGGACACGACTGAGTGGCTGAACTTACTGACTGACTGCAGATTTAACCCAGCTGAATGATTCTCTAATCACAGTACAAATATATATATATTTTTTATTATTATTGAAGAACTGTGTTCAGGCATATTGTACTCCAATCTCAGATTAATCTTGCTGTAAGAATCCTATTGTGATGGCAGTTTTCAGATGCTATTAAATATCTAATCGCTATCTCTAAAAAAATAAATCCATGCAGTATCATATTCCTTGCAGAACTTAGCTTGAATTGACTTTTGACAAGTCAGTGAATGAAATTGGTTATAAGAAAAAAAAAAAATTAACACCTCAAAACTCTGAAACATGAAATGTTTTTCCTCTGAAGTTGACCTCTTTTGATATGATACCATTGTCAAAAACATTTTTTGTCTTTATCAAATAAAGAATATTACTTTTAAAATAACTTTATATTTAAGATATAACATCAGTATTATTAAAACATTAGGATGAAAACAAAAGAAGTAGACAAAAATATCCCTGTCTAAAAGCATCAGAATATTTTATCACATCACATTTAAAATTTTTCTATGCTTCTTTATTTTCTTTTTTAATGGTGACCTTATTGAGATTTTTAAATCACATTTCATCCTACTCACCTCAGTGCCTCTGAGGCTTATATAACATTTACATCTTGAGGAAAATTTAAAACATAAATATCAAGTACCTGACTTTTATAGGAGATAGAATTACCAGTGATCCTTAGTAATGTCTCAGACTCTATAACCAGAATGGAAGGGGTTAATGGGCTGAAAAATATCCTCTTGTAACTCACATGGCATTACAGCATGTGTGTGTCAAGACTGCTTTTTATATAAGGCTAAATAAGGCAGAATATTTCATTTGTTTTTTATGTGTATATGTGCATGTGTACTTGCTTTGAGGTATACATAACTTTGAGTTTATCTAATGAAAAGAAAGTGTGTTTTGTAAAAGAGTCCTATAGCTGGGCCTGGGAGTGTTTTGTATTGGTTAGTTCTACAAAAACCACAACAACAACAAGAAAAAAAAAAAAACCTTGAGACACATTTGCACTTGAAAGACCAATTTGATTCAGACTTACAGTATGGCATAGAGCTTAATTCCTAGAGCATCTTCTGGTCAGTAGAAACCACAGAGACAGAAAGTCATTTAGATTTATTCTAAAGGAAGTCTTCTAATAAAAATACAGTCAGGTTGCCTCAATGACTTGGCTATTGTAAATAGTACTGCTATGAACATTGAGGTGCATGTATATTTTCAAATTAGACACCTAAATATTCATCAACAGATAAATGAATAAAGAAAATATGATATATATATACACAATGGAATATTACTGAGCCTTAAAAAAGAATGAAATAACATCATTTGTAGCAACATGGATGGACTTAGATGTAATCTTACTAAATTAAGTAAATCAGGCAGAGAAAGACAAATATCATATAACACTTATATATGGAATTTAAAATATGATACAAATGAACCTATTTACAAAACAGAAACAAACTCATGGATACAGAAAACAAATTTACAGTTACTGTGGGGAGGTGGAGGGAAAAATTAGGAGTCTGGAATTAGCAAATACAAATACACATTAAAACAGAAAACAAGGTCCCACAGTATAACATAGGGTACTATATTCAGTATCTTATAATTAACCATAATGGAAAACAATATAACTGAATTACTTTGCTATACACCATGAAATAACACAATGTTGTTAATTGACTATACATCAACTTAAAATTTTTTAAATAAAGTCGCTCAGTTGTATCCAACTCTTTGCAACCCCATGGACTGTAGCCTACCAGGCTTCTCCATCCATGGGATTTTCCAGGCAAGAATACTGGAGTGGGTTGCTATTTCCTTCTCCAGGGGATCTTCCCAACCCAGGGATCGAACACAGGCCTCCCACATTGCAGGCAGATGCTTTACCCTCTGAGCCACCAAGGAATCCCCTAAAAGCAATAAATAAATAAATAAATACAGTCAGTTCCTATGGATGGAGTAATCCTGCTTATGTAATTATTCATTGACACCATACTCACTAGGCAAGAGTCCTAGACTATTAAAAAAGGAAAAATCAATAATTACACATCTCCATTTGACAATAGATTTTTCAGGCTTTACCTTTTCTTTAGTTATGGGTTGTTCTATAACTTGAGTGAAAGTCGCTTAGTCATGTCCTACTCTTTGCAACCACATGAACTATATAGTCCATGGAATTCTCCAGGCCAGAATACTGGAGTGAGTAGCCTTTCCCTTCTCCAGGGGATCTTCCCAACTCAGAGACTATACCCAAGTCTCCTGCATAGCAGGCGGATTCTTCACCAGTTGAACCACAAAGGAAGCCCAATAACTTGATATTCCATTAATTAGAAAACAATACCTTAATGTCCCAACAAATTTAAGTGGTTGTTTTCTATCATACTGCTGTTTCCCCACACTTAAAAATCTATTCACTCACTTGAAGGTTATTTCCCAACATTCTTGCTGTCATAACACACTTGACGCACTTACATACATTAATCATTACAGCAACGATCTGATCGTGCTACTCTGTAGAGCAGTGTATGTGTTGAGAGCAGTGAATGATTAGGATGCACTTGGGGTTCAGTTTTGTTCTTTAGTATACAAGGAAACACATACTTCCACTCACACACCAGCACATTCACAGGTAGCATCAGCTTTGCTTTAAAAAATTCCCCAGAAAATGCTCATTATTTTGATGGTAATCTAGAGATGCTTGTTAGTTAACTATTTATCATCAGAAAACTGTTATCAAGTTGTTTTCTTTAGTTTTAGAAGCAAAGATGACAAAAGCTAAATGGATAACAAAATCATATCTTCCAAATCAACTGGGAAAACATGCCATTCATGATTTATTTCTTTTTACAATAGTACTGAACTTATTTAGGTGTATTTAAAACTGGCAGAAGTATTTGTATCTTTCTTAATCATTTTGACCACCAACAGTCTAGGGAAAGAAAAATAGAAATACAATAGGGAAATTTGCTTGGATATATCATGCTACTATTACTCTTGAGACAAGCCATACATTTTAATTAATTTTGAGGTTTTATTCTGAGCTCATTTCTTGTTTCCCAAAAGAAGCTTCCTACAGGAAAGAAATCCCATCCATCTGAGGCACATGGAAAGAGATTCAAAGATAATTCAGAGCCAATAATCACAAGGGAATAAATGCTTGAGAGAATAATGAAAGGTTGAAACCTCAGGCCTTGTTGGCCATCCAAATGAAACAGAAGAAACCTAGTCAACATAAAGAATAGAAATATGGTTTATAGTGACATATGGATAAACAGGAAGGGAACTTGGTATGCTAACCATTTTAAAAACTCAGTACACATTCTGAAATGCAAGGTAGGTTTTTCATTTTAAAACTTCTATCCTTTCAATGGAAACCTACAGACTTGAAACTATGAGTGTGAGGAAAATACAAATTCTCTAATAAAGAATCACATTATGCTTCTATGAGAAATTTCGAGATAAAAACTAAAGAAACTTCAGGTGATATTTGGCATGTTGATCCTAATTAAGACCTGACCTAAAGGGAAAAGATTTAGATTCCCCCAGGTATAACTAAAGAATTAGATGTCACTGTGATTTTGTTTTGAGCCAATTCAAATTTAGCTAGATTATCAGATTATTGTCATGTGTGCTTCCTTTCCCAACAGGATCTTTGCTTTATGAAAATTCTATTGACAGACATGAAAATCAAAAGAGACATATCTCAAAGAACATTTCAGTTTTGAATCAGTTGTGAGCCACTGATGAGATGAGAGAGAAATAACTAGAATAAATTACCATAGGTGAAGGAAAATATTACATTAAAAGTTTAAAATTACCTGAAAACTTTAAGCTCACCATTTTAAGAATTTGGCATAATACCCTAGGGAGAATGCTCATGTAATTGCTCTTTATTGACCTTCCCTTTCTAAATTGAGACTTGATGAATTTTTCAATATAAGAAAAAATAGCTCAATTTTCTTATCCCTCTGAGGTCCTTTGCTCATTTGGTTTATGAGAGAAGGAACTTACTTTCTTTGTGATAGAGTATTTTAGTGGAAGAAGCAAAAATAAAAACTGTGGCTTAGTAGCCCTAGGTCCTATTCTTTGGTTAAGTGTTCCAACTATTTTAGTAAAATACTACTGGGATACTTGGGTTATTCTCTGATATTAAGGTAAGTATAGAGCCATTTATTAATCATGGATCACCATAACCCTTATCTCAAGAAAATATGCCTGTTCCCAAAGTCGAGGATATTGCAATAAACAAGAATAAAATATTTAAATAATTATACATATATATATATATATATATTTTTTTTTAATCACTAGTGAGTGTCAGCAGTGGGGTTGCCAGCTTGGGAGTTGGTATTAACAGGAGATAGTCTCTCACTAAGCTGAGGCATGAGAAAAGGAAGTTATTGAGTATCATTAAGTAGTCAAAATAATTACATTGAATATCTTCCTGGGGATTTCCATAAAATATTTTCATTAAACTGATGCGAATTTAAACAATACATGAGAGAGAGATTGACTGGGTCTTGGTATGGTCTGAAAACCCTAAATTCTATTATTTCAGTATCCAAAATTTAAACACTTTCATTTCTATACTTCTTTGTTGAATACAGGACATTTCCACACTTCAAGGAATAGAAGAGAGAGAGAGAAAAAGAGGACTACTTAATTAGCAAGTTGATTAAAGTGTATGGTAATGTTGGATACAACTTAAGTTCATTTGGGATGTATATTTATTTATTGAAATCATCTAAAAATGTTGTTAATATCATTTAATTATCAGAAGTAGAATTTTAGAGAGGCTACAGTCTTCAGAAATATATGCATCACATTTTGAAATTTACCCTAATATGTGTGAAATGTCCAAAAAGATACCACAGTTTCTGGACAGATTTTTCTCAAGAAGGTAAGGCACAGGAAGCTTAGTTTGATATGGTATAAATTAAAAAGTCTAGTTTCTCATTGAGTATGAAGAGGATTCCAAAACAAATAGAACAAAACCTCATGAACAAAAAACATATCCCAAAGATGTTTGAATTTTTTTCCTAAATCTGTATCTCAAAGAATTAGTAAGTTCTAATATAAAATTTACTGTCATTCAATACAAAGTCAAGTATAAACCAAAAGATACTGAAAGCTTTCAGACAGAACACATGGTCACCTAAAAAAGAGAGTATATACTTGGCATGTAGCTTTTCAAAAGTCATAGTGAGACAAGACTACAATTGATCAGTGAACTCAGTGTTCTGAGGGAAAGCTACTTCAGCCTGAAATTCTGTATCAAGCCAATTTTGGTTTACAAGCCAATTTTGTAACCAAATGTGCTTGTTTTAGTGGGGGGAGGGGGGAAGACATTTAAAAATAGGTAATGGTTTAGAAAGTTAATCTACAGCATACTCATTCTTTCTTGAGAAGTTACTTGATAAACCACTCAATGTGAAGAAGAAAAAGGTAGAAATATAGGATATAGAGAGCCATGTAAATAATTTTGCAAATCAGAGAATGAAAGGGCCAAGTTGTTACTGTTTAGCAGTTGCAGAGATCAACCATTACAGATTGAAGCTAAAGAATAGCAGGCTACTGCAGGGATGTTTCAGAAACAAAAAACCTTATATTTCATTAAATTAAGAAGATGAAAAAAATTAAAGATAATGTTTAAATAGTGCCAGAAAAAAATACTGACTTTAAAATATAGAGAAACAAAATAAAAATCACTATGAGAAAGAGATAAATGAAATGATTATTAGGATTTATAGTTAATAATATTTGCCAGCTTAAAAGAGTGGAGCCTGAATTATAATTACAGAAGAGAATATAATTGTTATAAGCCTTTCTAGCATGCAAAATAAAAGTCCAAAAAGCTATAAGAAAATTTAAGAACATTAATACCAATTAGCAGCTTAGTTTATAGTTGTTAAAAGAAGGGCATAAAAGATTGGTGCATTAGTTTAAAGTTACAGAGATAACTGACATGGTTATTTTTTAATGTTAGTGGTTGAATGGGAGGAAGATGTATATGACCTAAAAAATAATATATCAATAAAAATAATATATAAAATTGATAAAATTTGAAAATAATTGATGAAGATTATATACAGTTTGCTAATAGAATAGCTACCAGTCAGTTATATGTGTCAATGCAAGCTTAAATTAATTAGAATAAATTTTAATTTTTAGATCCTAAGTCACTCCATCCTTATTTCAGTTTTCAAAAGTTGCTGGTGTCTATCATATCACTGGTATCTATACTGTTAATGAGTATTAACTGTACAAATACATATCGATAATCATGGAATCATACATGTTAAAACATGGATGAACCTTAAGGGCATTATGCTAAGTGAAGTAAGCCAGTCATAAAAGGACAAATACCACTTACATGAGGCAGTAAGGATAGTCAACTTCATATAGACAGAATTGTGGTTATTGCCAGGGTTTGAAGAGAGGGGTGATGGGAAATTATTATTTAATGGCTATCTGGTTTCAGTTTTGCAGGTTTCAGTTCTCAAGTTCCAGAGATTGATGGTGATGATTCAACCCTGTGAATGCACTTAATGCTGTCTGACAGTGCACTTAAAAGTGGTTAAGATGGTGCATTTTGTTTTGAGTATTTTAACACAATTTTAAAATAAAATAAAATTTTAAAACATTAGAAAGGCTAATAATAATAGGTATCTTTCCACTGTGTATCTTAATCAGTCACATCCAAAAAGGAATATTAGTTCTTGAGAGGTGCATTTCAGAAAATTCTTCACTTAGTAAAATTTTCAATTTTTACTAAACTGAATTTACTAAATTTAATAGTAATTCACTTTAAATTACTGACCTTTCCATAAAGCTTATGTAAATAAAGCTTTGAATGCGTGAATCATTTTGAAGTTATGTCCAATGATTCACATTGAATCTGAAAGAGCAAGCTCAACCAAATCAGTACACAGCTTTAAAGCAGTTAGAATCTTTAATTTTTCCACAACACATCATTGTTCAAAGGTAGGTTGAAAGCAGTGTGGAGACTCTTACGACCTACAAGGAGGAAGAGTGGATTTAGTAGTGGAAGACAAATGAAGATGACCAGAAAGTCTCTGTTCTTGATATGGCGGGTATTAAGGATCGTAATTTCATAGGCCCATATGAGACACAATTAGTTAACACCAGGCAATAAGAGAGCAGAGAAAGAAAATATATTTTGGTGGAATTCTTTGAAAAAAGGAAGGAAATTTGTCACCCCAGATTATTCAAATTTGAACCTAACTAATCATTCATGATTAAAAGGAATTTATCTGTGCTTTGGCTCTGAAAATGTACAATACCCACATCATTAACAACTTTGTAAAAATGCATGCATGCTTTACAACAAGAAAAACAATAGTATGGGATATCAGTTTATTTTTATTTTCTAAGAATCACCATAGTACTAAATCGTCAGCCTGAAAATAAGTTATATTTTAAACTATTCAAATTGTATATGTCTCTAAGAGAGACAATCATCCTGATAGTCCTAAATGGAATATAGTGTGTCTTTTCCTTTCAGAGAAACTTGCAATGCACTGTAGCTTAAATTGCTATTGCAGTGATATTCAGTCAAATTACTTCCTCATCTATCATTAAATATTATAGATGTCATGAAATGAAGCTTGACATGTAGGGTCAGAGACCATGCTCTCCTCTCTCTGACCTCATTAATTCTAGTATGGCTTCAAGATAAATATGAGATACCAGACAGAGAATATTGAATGCATTAGAAAAAGATAGTATTGATTTGCAATAATAGAAATAATGAAATCAGCCATTTTTCAGCAGAATAGAGAATGATGGATCTTTGAGAAAAATAAAGAAACGATATATATCCTTTCCTTCAATGACCTAATAGTCTATTGAGAGATATCAATGTAGACAACTTTTAAAGCATCTTACATTAGTTGTCAAACACCCTATGTTAGACACATTGCATTACTTTACCAACAAAGGTCCATGGAGTCAAAGCTGTGGTTTTTCCAGTAGTTGTATATGGATGTGAGAGTCGGACCATAAAAGAAAACAGAGTGCTGAAGAATTGATGCTTTTGAACTGTGGTGTTGGAGATCCTTGAGAGTCCCCTGGACTGCAAAGAGATCTAACCAGTCAATCCTAAAGGAAATCAGTCCTGAATATTCTTTGGAAGGACCGATGCTGAAGCTGAAGCTCCAATACTTTGGCCACCTGAGGTGAAGAGCCAACCCACTGGAAAAGACCCTGATGCTGGGAAAGATTAAGGCTGAAGGAGAAGGGGATGACAGAGGATGAGACTGTTGGATGGCATCACCGACTCGATGGACATGAGTTTGAGCAAGCTCCGGGAGTTGGCAATGGACAGGGAAGCCTTGTATGCTGCAGTCCATGGGGTTACAAGGAGTTGGACATGACTGAGTGACCAAACTGAACCACACTTTGTGTTAAAAGTAAAATTAGTATTTTAGAAACAACTCAAGTATCAGGGTTTTGGTTAAATAAAGTCAAAGACTAGATGACACTGGTTATGAGTTATAGCTGTGGAGCAGGTAATTACTAGGTAGAAAAAAATAGCAAACTCATTTCAAAGGTGGGGAAAAGGGAATGATATGAAAAGTGACAGAAAACAAAAGGAGTACTGTGTACTTAAAAAATTAATATTCGTTCCATATCATTGAAATGCATCAGAGCATAATAAAACAATGATAGTAATGATGATAATAATAGTTGTAACAGGTGTACTGATTCATACAACAGATTTTTTAGAATGCCTATCGAATGCCATATCTTTGTTTTTAGAGTTAGATATAAGTTTTCACTGAAGAATAGCAGGTTTAATGTTGTGCTAGTTTCTGCTCTATAGCAAAGTGATTCAGTTATATATATATATATTCTTTTCTGTTTCAGTTTTCCATAGGATAGTGAATATAAATTACTGTGCTATAAAGTAGAACTGTTGTTTATCCATTCTCTCTATATAATAGTTTACATCTGTTTGTTAACCCCTACCTTCCACTCCATCCCTGCTCATGTCCCCTCCCCCTTGGCAACCACACGTCTGTTCTCTATGTCTGTGAGTCTGTTTCATAAATAAATTCATTTGCATCATATTTTAGATTCCACATATAAGTGAGATCATATGGTACTTGTCTTTATGACTTACTTCACTTAGATTGACACTGTCTAGTTCCATCCATTTTGCTGCAAATGACATTCTTTTTTTTTTCTTTATTGCTGAGTAGTTTTCCATCATACACACACACACACACACACACACACACACACCCCACATCTTCTTTATCCATTCACCTGTCAATGGGTATTTAGGTTGTTCCCATATCTAGGCTATTGTGAATAGTGTTGTTATGAACAAAGCAGTGCATGTATATTCTGGAATTATAGTTTTGTCCAGATATATATTCAGTAATGGGATTGCTGGATCATATAGCAACTCCATTTTCAGTTTTTTGAGTAGCCCCTGTACTATTTTCCTATGCCTTTGCATTTGCTTACATTCCCACCAACAGTTCAGGGGAGTTCCCTTTCCCCCACACCCTTTCCATCATTCGTTATTTGTAGACTTTTTAATGATGGGCATTCTGACCAGTATGAGGTGATTCTTCATTGTAGCTTTGATTGAACTTTTCTAATAATTAGTAATGTTGAGCATCTTTTCATGTGCCTGTTACCCATCTGTATGTCCTTTTTGGAGAAATATCTATTTAGTTCTTCTGCTCATTTTTTGATTGGTTTGTGTGTGTTTTTATGTGTGTGTGTTGAATTGTGTGAGCTCTTTGTATATTTTGGAAATTAAACCCTGCTCTGTCACATCATTTGCAAATATTTTCTCCCATTCTATAGGTTGTCTTCTCATTTTGTTTACGGTTTCTTTTGCTGTGCAAAACTTATAAGTTTGTTTATGTTTTTCCCCCACTTATGCTTCTATTTCTATTGCTTGAGAGACTAACCTAAGAAAATATTGGTGCCACTTACATCAGAGAATGTTTTGCTAATGTTCTCTTCTAGGAGTTTTATGGTTTCATGTCTTAAGTTTAAGTCTTTAAGCCATTTTGAATTTATTTGTGTATGGTGTGAAAGTGTGTTGTGACTTCACTGGTTTACATGGAGCATTCCAGTTTTCCCAAAACCCTTTGCAGGAGAGATTGTCTTTTTCCCAAAGCTCAATATAACTTACTCTGTGCTTCTAGTTATCAGATACTGTTTAAAACTGTGCATGTGTGTGGTTTTAAATAGTGTAAATATCTCTATTATATGTATCTCTTGTGATTTTAATTCATGAAACAAATAGTTAGATTACATATATACTTATATACACATTTTGTATATGTGACACATATATCTTGACTTTTAATTCATGTAATACATAGTAACAGTGAGCTTATTCTCATTTAAATGTGAGAAAACTGAGTTTCAAAAATGTCATAATCAATCTGAGATGTCCTACTTGGAAGATTGTTGAGCCAGGATTCAAATGTGATATGTTTGACTAATAAAATAAACATATCACCTCTAAGAAATGAAGTAAACAATCATTAGCTTCTAGTCCCCCATGAACCCAGTACAAATGAAAACATGAAATATTTATATGTACATTTTTTTCTGATTCTTCAAAGAATCAAAAATTCTTATAAAATTATGTTAATATGCTGGATTTCACTCCACATAAATGATGAGCAAGTTTGCAGCATATGAAGAAACAATTTATGATTATATTCTCGGGTAACAAATTATTATCAATGTCACATTTGAATCATGAGTTTCCCTCAAATGGAAGCAAAGAGACTCTACAAAGCTACAGAATCATTTTAATTGCCTCCATCTTGTAACATTTTTGTTTTTCCTGCTGAGTGTTTCAGTGAGAATGATGCTGAAGTGAAAAGGCTAGAACCATATAAAACTGACTGAGCAAAAAAAAAAACTAAAAGTGTTGCCTCTATAGCAACTTGAAAAAGTTATAATTATATTGCCAAGAAAAAGAAATCAGACACAATTTGGAGCATATTGGGAAAAAAATAAGTTTTCTCGGAGTGGCTGAGCTGTTTTGTGACTTGAAGCAGTGGAAGATAGTTGAAACAGATTATTTTAACAATTATTCTATCAACCCTATACTCGCTTGCTTTATATTACATATGTTGAAGCATCCCATGAGGAAAAAGAAAAGTCCAACTCTGACCTTTATTCACCATTCAGTTGTATAATTTTACTCTTTTGATTTCAGCCAGCAATTAATTTTCAACTCTTGTATATACTTGCTGATATCAGCAAAGTAGAATTCCTAATTGTTGAGGCTAGTGCCTCTTTAAAGAGGTAAATACATTTTTTCTTAGAAAAACTTTGAATTCAAATTCAAAGTCTTAGTCCTTTGATCATAGTTATAGCCATAAGGATGCTTTTTAATGCATGTGATTTTGCTACTTTTATGCAGAAATAAGACCAGAAGTCTCTGTAAGTTTTATCCTTAAAATTGTCAAGCACTGGCTTAGAGAACCTCAAATTATCTTCTTAATTGAAATAAAATTGTCACTATCAGAGACTATGTATTTGCAAGACATTTTGTCAAGAAATGAAAACAGAAAATTCAGTTCTTCTCTACTAAACAAACATTTTCTTTACTTCCACAAATACTTTAAAATATTTGATTAGATTTATGATTTTTTTTTTTTTTTTTAGAAAACTCACTTTCAGAAAAAGATAAGTTTTTGCATGGCTTGGCCTACATTATTCAAGGGAAAACATTATGCCCTAAAGTCAGTTTTTTAACTATAATTGATACTTTTGAAATTCATTTTTAAAATCAGATTGTCACTCAACAAGAAGGGAATGCAGGTAGACAATTAGACAGACTTCCTAGTGCTAGATAAAGTATTTCTACAAGCTCCTGTTATGACTGGACTATTTAAGAGTCTTTTAAATGCAACTGTAGGTAATTCTGCAAACACTTAGATATACTTCTTAAGTATATGTGTATGTACTTTGACATAAACTTATGTCACTTAGGGCTTTCCTAGTGGCTCAGACAGTAAAGAATCCTCCTGCAATGCGGGAGACCTGGGTTGCATGCCTGGGTTGGGAAGATCCCCCGGATGAGGGCCTGGCAACCTATTCCAGTATTCTTGCCTGAAGCATCCCCACAGACAGAGGAGTCTGGCCGGCTACAGTCCATAGGGTCGCAAATAATCAGATATGACTGAGCAACTAAGCATTTATGCATCATTTAAGTATGGATTTATGCTAAGTGTAACTAAGCTGAATTCATACTTAGGTATGCATTACTGTTCTCATCCCTCATTTTGCCCTATGTCCATGCCATCTGTCATGCAACTCTGTGGTGCTCTTCTCTTGGACTTCAGCTTCAGACAGTTATAAGACAATTTTGAAGATCGCTAGCTTGTTTTTACATTCTTTCTTACACCTTTGCAATCTCTAGGTTCAAAGAAAAAACAAACAAAACCCACCTAGACTACTTAACTAGTCCCAGGAGGAGGTTAGGAGACATGTTCAGGGTCAACTTGCATCAGCAGAGCCCAATCTAGATCTCCATATGCATTATGTTTGTATGCCAATTGTATACCCCTGAGGTTTTCTGAGGTCATTTTTAGTAAGCATTGTTGTGTCAATATAGAACTGCTACAAGTTTCATAATTCTTTCTTTGTTGATGTAAATAGAATCAAGTGTTGTTGTATATCAAACATGGCTGCAATTATTTGAAGACAAAGAAAAATTTTGCAACATAAATTCAGTAATATAGCTTTTTACATAATTCTGTTTTGCTGTGATATATCCTTTTGTTGTAAAGCACACTGTGAGTACTTTTCTTCAGACCAGTTCTGAGAGTTCAAGTTCCATATGAAAATAGTACCGTTCAGTCATGAAATAGGTGTTATTTTCATAGATAAAAGCTAGATCTACAGTGTTCAAGTGAGGTAGGAGAGCTCAGAATGAATTTAAACCTTCTTTTGTCCCTTCAATCAAGTACTGAAAAACAGTTATAACATTGTGAGTAGGGGGGAAACGTTGAATTAAAAGTGAAAGGTAGTGAATGAGATAAATAGGCAAAGTATGGGAGATATTTAGGGTAGTGAAACAGCTTTATATGATACTGTATCAATGGCCACCTGTCATTTTATTCATGTCCAATCCATAGCCTGTACATCACCAGGAATGAACTCGAATGTAAACTATGGACTTTGGGTGGTAATGATGTAACAATATAGGTTCATGATTATAACAGTTATATCACTGTGGTGTGTAGTGATATTCATAGTGTGAATTACACACTACTATAGGTGAATTACTACACCTATATTCATACTGTAGGAGATTGTGCCAGGTATATAGGAACTGAACTTTCCATTCAACTTTTCTGTGAACCTAAAATTGCTCTAAAATTGAAGTATATTTAAAAATATAATGAATTTCAGGAATACATTTGCCTTGCAATACTAAAGATGACTCCATAATATGGGATATCATCTCAAGAAAAGCAATGAATTTCTTATGAAATTGGCTTCTGAACAAGAATAAGATTTAACTTAATTGGCACAATTTAGATACAGTAAGCCTTTTATATTAAGTAGCTATTAATTTTGAACAAAAATGATCTATAAAGACTCAGACATTTATACATATTGTTTATAACATCAACATAAATTAAGTAACTTTCAATGTATTACAGATAAATGCTTTCTGAGTATAAGACTATACACATTGAGTGGGAGAGAACACCTGTATTTTCATTGAGAGGCCTAAGGTCTCAAAAAATAAACACAAAAAACTGTGGACTAGAATTACTCGAAAAGTAGTGATTAAATTAAAGCTATATTTCTTTATATATTAAATGTTATTGAATAACTTTCTTGAAGATTAATTGAAAATAAGGGAGAGAATGGTTGTGAAAGTTTGAGGCAAAAAGGAAATCCAGGTAAGAGGTGCTTACATCAACTCAGGTTAATGGGATTGGCATTAGGATTGCAGCAAGGTGTTGGAAAATATAATTACTGTTTCTGTGGTGTCTATATCTCCTGTTTAAGGGTGATGCCAAACCTGGGAAAAAGCATAATCAGAGAATCAAACAGCAGCCAGAATCTACCCAAAACATGATGTATAAACAGATGAGAACTGCCAAGTGGCTGCTGATACTAAATACCGTGGTTTCACACAAGTACTGAACAATGAAGCTGCCAATGGAGACCTTAATCCCAGTTCCCCAATAAACTGAATGTTAGTATCATCACATTTTCATCTGTCCCTGTTGTCTCACTTGGATCCCTAACTCATAATTCAAGTTCAAGTATGTAGCTGATGATGCATCAAGCTGGTTATGCATCAAGTTGCATAGGAGGCCCTGAAAGTCAGTCTGTTAAATTGATCTTCCAAGCAGGAATCAGACTCAGTTTCTTACCAAATTTCCTAAGTGAGGAATGTGAGGAAGTTAATAATAGGGAAAAAAAGACAAATTACCACTATATTCAAGATGATAAACACAGTTTACCACTTAATTCACTTATGTATTTAACATACATTTATTGAACTCTAGCTGTGTTTTAGGATATATGTCAGGAATTTAATAGGCAATTGAATTGCTCTCTTAGATCATTCATTCTCCTTGAGAAAATACAATAAAACAGTAAATTAGTTAAAAGTTATAGACTATTATATGGTGGTGTACACTAAACAGATATATAAATCTCAGAAGAATAAAACGGGATACAGTTTTGGGAAAAGATGCAATTTTAAAATGTGTAGTCAGTGAGAAATAAGTTAACATTGAAATGAAGACCAGAAAAACTGATATAAAAGAAAGCCATTTTAATACATGAAGGAAAAATAGAAGGTAAAGAAATCAGCAACCGCAAACATCTATGAAGTGTAGGTACACACAGCATGTTCAAGGAACAATAATATAGCCTGTTATATATAGAGGTTGATGTGAAGTGAGGACAAAATCAACAGATGATATAAGAGATATTAAGAGAGTGGGGGTGTGGATTTTGTGGCACTTCTTGGACTCTCTAAGCAAAATAGAAAGCCACTGTAGAGTCTGACAATTTCGTGGGTAACAACCATGTGCCAGCCTCTTAGATTACCACTAACTTAGAATACAAATACAGCTTTATGACTACGAACTGTGCTGAATTTTGTAGTTGAGAGATATGCTGTTTATGAACATAATAATTCCTGCTTTTAGGGTCTTTAAAAGGTGTTTGGTTCAGGAATAATTCATGTGAAAAGTCAAGCAAAAATCTATTGTGAAAATACATGATACTGTCAAAATGTGCAATAAAATTAAGAGAATTGAAATAGTATGGAATGGAGAAGACTTTTATGGAGAAGGAAATATACATAATGGCATTAGATGAAGAAGAAAAATCAAAAGAAAATTTATAAGCTTTCAGCCCTTCATTCCTTCCTCTTCCTCCCCCTTTTTAATAAGAGACATACTAAAATAAATAAATAAGAGATATACTGACAATCAAGATATTTTCCTGGAATAGGTGGAAAATTATTACCCAGGCAAATGAAAAAGAAAGCATTTCAAAAGGAGAGGCAAGGTCAACTGTGCAGAATGCTGATGAAAGGATGATTTTAAAGAGAAAGAAAGTCAAGTAGCCAAAGCTGTTGTCATCAGAGAATATCACTGGTTACCTTGACCAGGACATATTCTTTATAATTAAAAACAAGTCAGTTAGAGGGAGTTGGAGAATGAATGAGTTATTCAGCTTCGAGTAGAGTTATAGACTAGATTATTAAGAAAGGCCATTCTGATGCACACTATATAGGTTTTTACCAAAAAAAAAAAAATGTTAAACATTTAAAATGTATTACTGAGAAAAATCACTAAAAGGCTCATCAAAATAAATATCAGAAGCAAGACTATAAAGCAAAATCAGAGACAAAGAATATTCTGGGGGCGGAGGGAGAACTTCTTGGGAACATAAATCTTGAGGGATATACAGTCTAAATCTTTAGGGATTAACAGTTGAACCTAAAAGAAGTCCTTGGTGGTGGCTACAAACTTCAGTGGGCCTACAGGGTGAAATAAAATCAAATAAAATTTAAAGTAAAATGGACTGGAATGGAAAAGAAGAAAATATCATGAGGAGAATGTCTGATTTGCTCTCACTAGAAAATGGAAATAAAAGTCCCATTTGAGAATAAGTATTGCTAGTTTATTTTTACATGTTTCTAGGGATAAAATATATAGTATCCTTGAGACTGGGGAAACCCCAAGAAAAGACATTAAATGAAAGTGTTACCTACTAACCTAGCAGAATCAAATTGAAATTTCCTCCAGAGGAAAGCAGCTTTAACAGAACTTAGTACTTAATTTTCCAAAATAAAACATATGACAAACAGCATGTTTAGACACCAAATAATCCAAACATTCACATATAAAATATAAAATAACCATATAGTAAATACTTAAGTAAAAGGTCAACCAAATAAATGAAGTTAAAAAATATCAAAATTAACGAGAAAGATTAAAAATTAAAGCAAAGATCTCTAGTTTAAGCTTGATATATAAGAGCTTGGAGGACGTCACTGCCATTTATACAAAAGGCAAAGCCAGACAAACTAAAAATTAATAACCTTTCTTGGCCCCATCAGAGAACTTAGGTTTCATGGCAAACTACACCGAGACCTGGAGAGCTGAGGTCTCTGGAAATCTAGAGAAATATAGGATAAAAAGACTTGCTTTTCTGAAACAGAAATCAGTGCAGCTATGAATTAGTGGAACACTTAAACAGTAATATGGATGAACTGTTAGAGGCTAAATATATTACAAATGATGTAGAAAAAGGAATAATAGAGAAAAAAAATCAGTATTGGAAAACTAGGACTGATGGCATATGAATTGAAATATATTGCCCAGGCCTATGAGAGGAAAAAAAGAAAGAAAAAATAATTAATCAAGAAAATGTGTTTAAAAAGATATTTCCCAGAAGATAGAGGAATCTAGTAGAGGTGTTCATACCTTGCATTTAAGTGAGATCAAGATGGATAAAGTGGGTTAAACAGAAATTACAGGAATCCTCGCAGAAATTGACAGATCAGCTTGTGCTGATGACATGGAAAGAGCCAGAGTCAAATAGAGCACCTGAAAGCATCAGAGTTCAGTAGTTCCAGGAAAAGATCCATAATGTAAGGCTTGAAAGATGACAGCTCCTAAGAGATGAGAGGCTTTAGACAGAATAGTTTGGCTGCAATTATAACTGATAGAAATGGGAAAACAAGAGGATGGGATATAGTTAAAAGGAGAAAGTTAATGTTCCCAGAAATATCTAAACAGCCCAGTTCCCATAACAAACAGGACAAGATGTCACCAACTGACAAGACCAGTTGTCTGGAAGAATAGAACTCATACTAGAGGACTGAAATATATTCCAAAAACATAGGGATGGTTTGTTTCTTATTAGTTTTAGAGCAAGAACATAAAGGAAAAGAAAAGCTAGCCACTGTAACAGGTAGTATTTTAATGACACTTTAAAGATAATTGGAACGCTTTGAAAGTAAGTGAACCTCGATATTTGAATCCAGTAATCTTATGAGACAGTTACATATCTAAATCTGATTCTTTTAAAAATTTGATAATAGTCAAAGTTACTAGTGATATTTCAAAGTTATCTATCATCAGAGAAAACTTTTAATAGTTTAAAACATATTTGCTTTTGGTAGAATAATATTGGTGTCATGTGTGCATTCTAGTTCTTGATTTCTGGTTGTTATAATTATTTTCAAATACAGTCATCGCAGATACTTAACACAGTGATACATATGTGAGTGTTATTCTGTGGCCTAATGAATTCTGAATCCTTATTTTAATGTCTGATTAATAAATTATCAGAGAATGCAAAAGGAAAAAATGCAGAAAGTGGTATTTTCGAAAGTGGTATTTTACTTTTCAAAAATTGTCAAACACTGTTTTTTCTTTTTATTTGTATAATAATTATTAAAATGCTTATCATGTTGTTAGTTTAAATATACATTGGAAGATGAACTGTGAGGACTTTGTGCATTAATACACAGTTTACTCTCTTTTTCTTTAAGAAAATACACATAAATTTCTTAACCCAAATCTTACATTAACAAACATATCGTAGAATTAAAATAGACCTACTACAACTGCATTAACATCTAAATAGAGATCCAATTATTTAGAATATAGCATTGCTTCAGACAAATATCAACTGAATTTGATTTTGTCCAAGTTGTATATTATTACAGATGATGAAATCCAGGCTCAAAACACTCATTAACATAGATTTAACAAGGTGAAAAATCTGTTTTCCTTTCCTTCCCCCCAACCCCTTCTCTGTTTCTTCCATTTGTCCCTTCCTCATAGGATACCTTCTTCCTTCTTTGTTTAAAAGGATCTGCCTCTAAATCATCACTCTGTTTTTTTACACTCTATGCTGAACCAGTATCAGGCATGTTTAACTGTCATTAAAAGGAAAATCTTCATTTTAACCTTCAGTTCAGTTCAGTACACAGTTGTGTCAACTCTGCAATCCCATGAACCGCAGCACACCAGGCCTCCCTGTCCATCACCAATTCCCGGAGTTTACCCAAACTCATGTCCATTGAGTCAGCGATGCCATCCAACCATCTCATTCTCGGTCGTCCCCTTCTCCTCCTGCCCTCAATCTTTCCCAGCATCAGGGTCTTTTCCAATGAGTCAGCTCTTTGCACCAGGTGGCCAAAGTATTGGAGTTTAAGCTTCAACATCAGTCCCTCCAATGAACATCCAAGACTGATCTCCTTTGTGATGGACTGGTTAGATCTCCTTGCAGTCCAAGGGACTCTCAAGAGTCTTCTCCAACACCACAGTTCAAAAACATCAATTCTTCGGTGCTCAGCTTTCTTTACAGTCCAACTCTCACATCCATGTGAGATGACTACTGGAAAAACCATAGCCTTGACTAGACGGACCTTTGTTGACAAAGTAATGTCTCTGCTTTTTAATATGCTATCTAGGTTGGTCATAACTTTGCTTCCAAGGAGTAAATGTCTCTTAATTTCATGGCTGCAATCACCATCTGCAGGGATTTTGGAGCCCCCCAAAATAAAGTCTGACACTGTTTCCACTGTTTCCCATCTATTGCTATGAAGTGATGGGACCAGATGACATGATCTTAGTTTTCTGAATGTTGAGCTTTAAGCCAGCTTTTTCACTCTCCTCTCACTTTCATTAAGAGGCTCTTTAGTTCTTCTTCACTTTCTGCCATAAGGGTGGTGTCATCTGCATATCTGAGGTTATTGATATTTCTCCTGGCAATCTTGATTCCAGCTTGTGCTGCTTCCAGCCCAGTTTCTCATGATGTACTCTGCATATAAGTTAAATAAGCAGGGTGACAATACATAGCCTTGATGCACTCCTTTCCCTATTTAGGACCAGTCTGTTGTTCCATGTCAAGTTCTAATTGTTGCTTCCTGACCTGCATACAGATTTCTCAAGAGGTAGGTCAGGTGGTCTGGTATTCCCATCTCTTTCAGAATTTATTCTAGAGTTTGTTCTGATCCACAGAGTCAAAGGCTTTGGCATAATCAATAAAGCAGAAATAGATGTTTTTCTGGAACTCTCTTGCTTTTTCGATGATATAACTGATGTTGACAATTTGATCTCTGGTTCCTCTGCCTTTTCTAAAGCCAGCTTGAACATCTGGAAGTCCACAGTTCACATATTGCTGAAGCCTGGCTTGGAGAATTTTGAGCATTACTTTATTAGTGAGTGAGATGAGTGCAATTATGCTTTAGTTTGAGCATTCTTTGGAATTGCCTTTCTTTAAAATTGAAATGAAAACTGACCTTTTCCAGTCCTGTAGCCACTGCTGAGTTTTCCAAATGTGCTGACATATTGAGTGCAGCACTTTGACAGCATCATCTTTTAGGATTTGAAATAGCTCAACTGGAATTCCATCACCTCCACTAGATCACACCATCATGATTATCTGGGTCATGAAGATTTTTTTTTTTTTTGGTACAATTCTTCTGTGTATTCTTGCCACCTCTTCTTAATATCTTATGTTTCTGTTAGGTTTATACCATTTCTGTCCTTTATTGAGCCCATCTTTCCATGAATTATTCCCTTGGTATCTCTAATTTTCTTGAAGAGATCTCTAGTCTTTCCCATTCTATTTTTTCCTCTATTTCTTTGCATTGATCACTGAGGAATGCTTTCTTATCTCTCCTTCCTATTCTTTGGAACTCTGCCTTCAAATGGGTATATCTTTCCTTTTCTCCTTTGCTTTTCGCTTCTCTTCTTTTCACAGCTATTTGTAAGGCCTCCTCAGACAGCCATTTTGCTTTTTTACATTTCATATATAATTGTTGTCCATTTGAATGTTCTTATATTTGAATTATCTGTTCAAGGTTTTTAAACAATTATGAAATTGCATACCAATTTTCTTTTCTGACTAATTTGTGCTTGTTATTTATATGCTCTGAATAAGAATTTTCATATACTTTCTCCCATACTGTGCTTTGCCTTTTCCTATTTCTATTGCCCATATGATATGAAAAATAATTCATTTTGTTTTATTATTTATATATTTTATACACACTCATGTTTTTATTGAATAATGTATTATTGAGCTTTCAGTATTAGAATGTAACAGGAAATAGACACTGTAATATTTAATGTTTTTGTATTTTCAATGCTATATAGATAAGCCAACATAGAAAGTTAGATTTTTTTTGTTTTTTTTCATCTTTATCTATTTTTACCCTAAGAAGTAGTGTGATTTCTCTAAGGTCAACTACAGGAAAATTATTCATAAAAATAGGTTCATTTACTTTAAGAATTGTATTTCTTAATCTGATGGCTATATATCAATTATTTCAATCACTATATTTCTTAAGAGTAAACAGGAGATATCTCAGAAATGAAAGTTCTGTGAGCTTTAAAAGTGGATGTTATTGATTTAAACAAGAGGTGGAAAATTTTGAAAAGTACTAACAGGGAAAATAAGGGTATCTCAAAGCTGGCACACTACTGATTTATGACTTTCATTATGCTTTTACTATTGGAACAAACATCTGAAACTTTGTGTTTAAATTATTATTCTTCCTAAGACCAAATTTATTTGTAGATAAACTCCGTAAAATAGTCATGTTAATATCTTCCACAAAAAGAAGAATCAATAAAAAATTCCAAATGAGTTTTGCTTTGTTTCTGTTATATTCTCTTTCATTTCCTTTCTTGAGAAGGCAAGATATACTAGAATAATAGAAACTAAATTATTCATACTTTCCCTACCTCAGCTAATTTTTCAATGAAATAACTGGAGTATATAAACTATGCACATAATTTCTCTATGAATAGTGATGGGGAAACAGAATTATTATACTTTTTAGCAATACCATTTTTCTGAATGTTCCAGGAACTTCCCAGCAAATATAATTATTCAGCAAGTATTTATTTGGTGCCTAATAATTTATATTCCTATGAAAGCAATAAAGATAAAAAGATAAGTTGCATCCTTATGAAAAAAAGTAATACCAAGCTAAAAGAATAAAGCTGCAAAAATGATAATATGGAGACTGGTATAAGAGAAATACAAACACCCATGCAGGAAAAGAAAAAATTATTTCAAGAAGGTATGTAATGATTACAATGAGAACACTAAAGGGAGAAGGTATCACAACATGTTTACAAAATGAGGGGATTCTTAGAAAGGAGGCAAGACATGACTCATTTTTGCAATTATGCTGGTTTTAGGCACGTAGTCTTAGAGGAGAAGATATTCTAGCTAAAGCAAAGGACATGTGAAAAGTCACAAGAATGTGAATAGGATAGAAATCTTAGAATCTTACAATGAATTTGGCCATTTGTCCCCTTGTTTGGGGACAAGCAAGCAGTGAGTTTTGAGGGACAGTCTGTGACCAGTCTGGATTTTAGCCTGAAGAAGAATGGGGATATCAGTATAAAGAAATATAATGTGTTTACTTGGAATTTTATTTAGATTGCAATGACCAGTGATCAGTGAGGGTAGCAGGCATAATAAAAGGTTCATAAATTATCATAGAAGGTAAGATTTAGAGCTCATCTTCCCAAAGTGTGTCCTAGGCTTGGCAAGTGGGCAGAATGATCAGCTCTCTCATCTGAAACTATCCTGCTGACATTTCCATTAAAATGATTCATTTATACCTGTTCACAAGAAACAGGCCCATAGAAAGTAATTTTACTATGTGCCAGCCCTCCTACTAAACTTCTGCTTTCTAAAACTATTTCCATCAGTCCAAACTGGTTTTACTGGGGACCATTACACACAGGAATTGAATAAGTGTCACATGTAGGAGTGATGGACTTTAAGAAAAAAATCATAATAAAATTTTATCAAAATAATAGAAATCACGAGAACAAACATAAAGAGTTACACTGATAGGGTTAATAGGGTAACTTTAGTAGTGACCACAGTCTGTGAAGGAAAGGATAAATGGAAGATTGAGCTGAAGTAAACCAATACTGACAAAATTAGCAAGACCCTGGACATTTGCTTCTCTTTTGCTTTTTTGTTAAAACTCTAAAGGCAGTACACTAGCTTTGCCTGTAATTCATTGGTCTACCATGTTAATTTGTTTCCGTGTGTTCCATTGTCACTCAATCTAATCTAAAGAAATAGAAAAGAGCAGAGAACTCAATAAAAATGCCCTCTGAATTCAGCTATGGAATTCAGAGGGAATGGCAAAAACCACTACAATATTGTAAGGTAATTAGCCTCCAATTAATAAAAGTAAATAGAAAAAAAAGAAAAAAAAATGCCCTCTGAAAAGGGAGTAGATTTAAAATGCAACTTAAGGATCAAGGCAAGTGCAATCAATACTCATAAAAAAAAATTGAATGTCACGGGAAGGGGGAAAATCTTTCACAGAAAACATATGAAAGAATAAGAAATATTGCTCTAGTTGAGATATATGTACCTGGAGATGTAGGCTTAGTCATCTTTGTGTCCCAATACCTAATATCATTCCAGGCACATAGAAGGTGCTCAATAAAAGTCCATTGAATGACTTTAGTAATGAATGAATTAGTAATGTTCTGTAGCATACTGAATGAACCCCTAGCACATTCGTGTGACTGTATCATTTTTATTGTGTTATAGGGGAAGGGAAAACTAGGGAGAGTGGATATTTCAAGTTTAAGGAAATCGGATTTGTCCATCCTAGTCGGACAGTTTTTGTTTTGTTTGGCTGTGAATATTTCACATAAGTTTAAATGGTCTGTATCAAATGGCTCTAGATTTCTACAGAGTAAAGATACTGCTGTTTTATTAGATATAAAACATGCTATGAGTTTGGCATCTCAAGACTCAGGCCTCATCATTCTCAGCCCACATTGCCTCAGGAAATTGACCTATATTGATTGAACTGGCTGGTTCTCTTGTCTTCTGGCTTCCTGTTGGATTCAGCCAAAGTGGCACCGTTAAGAAATGTCAGTAAGGGAAGGAGGATAAAGTACCTTTGGCACCCTCCCCAAAAGTCATCCAGGACCGGCTGCATTCCTGTTAGGGGGCTGCACTAACCAATCCTTCTCTTTGGTCCCTTATCTTTTGGAGCCTAAGGGGGATACATAGCCTCACAATTATTAGCCCCAAATTAATGCAATATCATTTTTATTTCCCTGCATCCTTCAGAAATGATTATTATACTATCTGCAAATTGTTCTATTTTATTTTGACACTCACTTCCTATCAGGACCCTGATAGATACATGTAATACTCTAATACATCTAATTTGACATTCAGTTCAGTTCAGTCGCTCAGTCGTGTCCGACTCTTTGCGACCCCATGAATCACAGCACGCCAGGCCTCCCTGTCCATCACCAACTCTCGAACTTTACTCAAACTCATGTCCATCAAGTCGGTGATGCCATCCAGCTATCTCATCCTCTGTCGTCCCCTTCTCCTCCTGCCCCCAATCCCTCCCAGCATCAGGGTCTTTTCCAATGAGTCAACTCTTCGCATGAGGTGACCAAAGTATTGGAGTTTCAGTTTCAGCATCAGTCCCTCCAATGAACAGCCAGGACTTGTAGGATATTCAATATATTTGTAGTTGGTCTGTTTTAAAGTATACAAAAATAGATCCATTAAAATTATGGTATTTTTTAAATTTTAAAATCTTGTCATCCATTTATTCAGTATTTATATTCTTTATTTGATGACAAACAGTCTATCAAAATGTCCAGATATATATAAATAATAGCATGGTTATGTGAGAAATCAATAATATTTGCTGTGAAGAATAGGAATATATCTAGATGAGAGTAACTGTGAAAGCAATGCTATTCAGTTTCACGAATAGACATTTATAAATGAGTTCAATAGAGAGAACAAGTTGTGTAAACTATCCCAGATTCAACAAACATTTAATGTATGACACTCAAACTCACTGTTTTCAAGTTATCTGTCTTAAAATATATAAAAATAGAGATTTATTCATAAATATATTTGTTAAAAATTATTTGTGAATTTATTTATAAAAATAAAAATTATTCCCTTAATATTTTTTAAGAGAAATCATCCTGTCAAGTTGAGAACTTAAGCCAAAAATTGATATTAAATTGATTATCAAAATGATGAATCATTTCTATTTCAGTACATTTATGTATTATATATATGCATATATATACAGACATATATAAATCTTTATAAAGAAAATCATAATTTTGATGTGTTATTCATTTTTTCACACTAGAACAGATTTTATTTAGATATTTAAAATTTAATTAAACTTTTATTTTGAGATAACTCTGTGTATAAATCCCTATACAGTTATAAGGGTTAATACAAATATATTCCATGTATCCTTTACCTGGTTTCATCCAGTGGGAGCAAATTGAAAAAAATATAGTGTAATTATCACAACCAGGATATTGAAATTGTTTCAATCCACATCTTATTCCAGTCTCTAGTTAAATTGTGTTTGTATGTAGACATGTGCATCTGAATTTAAAAATTATTGTTTTCTCCAGGGTTCTTCTGTCACTTTTTAATTATAATCAGACTAAGTTCAATATAAAATTTTTAGAGATGAAATGGTAGTAGAACAAAAGTCCTTGAATAAGTGGCAATTTATTTGAAAAGTAAAAACATATTATTTATGTTCCTGCAGCTATGGCTGCCCTATCAACAGGCCATCATCAATCAATCCTGAAACCCCCCAGGACTATAGCCAGCTGTGTGAAGACCAAGCTCTGCCCACCAGTAAGCCAGCAACCTCAGCACCATGCAAGGCCTGGTAACTAACCAAACCAGACTGTAGCCTCACCTACCAGCACACCTATGGTAGTTGGCCCCACGAAACCAGACGGGCCAATGCAGTCCACATATAGGATGCCACAAGACTAGACCATATACTACTAGAGGGTAGTGTGATACGAGGCCCCAAATGATGTAACCTATATGGAGCCACTTCTCCAACATCGGGAAACATAGCCAACTTACCTAACACATAAAAATAAAAACAGAATTAAGCAAAATAAAATGACAGAGGAATATGTTGCAAATGAAGGAAAAAAATAAAGTCCTAGAGGAAGAAATAAGCAAAGTGAAAATAAGCAGCCTAACATAAAGAATTAAAGGCAGTGATCTTAAAAATGCTTAATGAACTAAGGAGAAATATGGATAAACAAAGTGAGAAGTTTGATAAAGAGAAAACATAAAGAAGAACCAAACAGAACTAAATAATGTAATAACTGAAGTAAAAAAAGTTACATGGGAAAGTGTATTACATTAGATTAAAACAGTAGATTATGTGAACAGAAGAATGGAACTATAAACTGGAAAATGAGTAGTAAAGATTGCTCAGACTGAACAGAAAAATAAGTAAATAAATAAAAATGAGGGTATTTTAAGAGATCTCTGGGCCAACATCAAGAGAACTAATATTTACACTACAGGGATCCCAGGAGGAGAAGACAGAGTGAAAGTGGAGGAGAACTTCTTTGAAGAAATAAGTTGACAGCTAAAAACTTTCCCTAACCTGATGGGGGAGCCATACATTCAGATCCAGGAAACACAGAAAGTCCCAAACATTATGAACCCAGAGAGACACACGTCAAGAAACACTATAATTAAAATGCCAAAACTTAAAGGGAGAATTTTAAAAGCAGCAAGGGAAAAACTGCTAGTTATAGATAAGGACAATCCTACAAAACTAAGTTGAATTTTCAGCAGAAATTTTGCAGGTCAGAAGGAAGTAGCCTGATATATTCAAATTGATAAAGGAAAGTAAAATCTATAATCAAAACTAATATGCTAAGCAAGGCTATCATTGAGATTTGTAGGGTAAAGAGCTTTATAGACAACCTAAGCTAAAAGATAATGCTGTGAAGGTGCTGCACTCAATATGCCAGGAAGTTTGGAAAATGCAGCAGTGGCCACAGGACTGGAAAAAGTCAGTTTTCATTTCAGTCCCAAAGAAAGGCAATGCCAAAGAATGCTCAAACTACCGCACAGTTGCACTCATCTCACACACTAATAAAGTAATGCTCAAAATTCTCCAAGTGAGGTTTCAGCAAAGCGTGAACCGTGAACTTCCAGATGTTCAAGCTAGTTTTAGACAGGGCAGAGGAATCAGAGATCAAATTGGCAGCATCGGCTGTGTCATCGGAAAAGTGAGAGAGTTCCAGAAAAACATCTATATCTGCTTTATTGATTATGCCAAAGCCTTTGCCTGTGTGGATCACAATAAACTGTAGAAAATTCTGAAAGAGATGGGAATACCAGACCACCTCACCTGCCTCTTGAGAAATCTGTATGCAGGTCAGGAAGCAACAGTTAGAACTGGACATGGAACAACAGACTGGTTCCAAATAAGAAAAGGAGTTCGTCAAGGCTGTATATTGTCACCCTGTTTATTTAACTTATATGCAGAATACATCATGAGAAACGCTGGGCTGGACGAAGCACAAGATGGGCAAGAACACTGGAGTGGGTTGCTATGTATAAGTGAATCACTTTGCTGTACACCTAACTAACACACTAAACTAACACAATATAGTTAAGCACCTATATTATTGTCAAATATAAAATACAATTTAAAAATAAATGTTAAAAAGCAGAAAATATCACAATTAAAAATACGAAAATTATAGAAGGATACATATCTTTGGTAAAGGCAAACATACAGTAAAGGTAGGAGATCAACAACTTAGAAACCTAAGATGAAGGTTGCATGACAACAGTAATAAAATCATCTATATCCACAGTAAGTAGTGAAGGAAGGGATACACACACAAAAAACATCAAATTATATAACACACACACACACACACTTAATGGTAGCCATAAACCAAAATTCTGTGATATAATACACACACACACAAGAGAAAGGAATTCAAAAATAACAATAAAGATAATCATCAAGTTACACAGTAAAAGAAGAAAATAGCATAAAAGAACTATAAAACTATCAGAAAACATTGAGCAAAATAGCAATAAGTGCATACCTGTCACTACTTACTTTAAATGAAAATGCACTAAATGGTCTAATCAAAAAACATAGAGTGGGTGAATGAATAAAAAAAGAAGACCTGTATAGATGCAGATCAGAAGAGACTCATTTCAGACCTAAAGACACATGCAGACTGGAAGTGAAATGATATTTCATCAAAATGGAAAAGAACAAAAGAAAACTGGTGTAATAATGCAAAATATACTTTAAAACAGAACTGTAGGAAGAAACAAAGAGGGATATTACATAATGATAATAGGATAAGTCCAACAAGAAATATAGTAATTGTGAATATATATGCTCCCAACATAGAAGCACTTAAATATATAAAGCAAATATTAACACGCATTAAGGGAAAAATTGACAGTAACACAATAATTGTAGAGGACCTTATCAATGGACAGATCATCCAGACTGAAAATCAATAAGGAAACACTGGTCTTAAATGACACATTATAGATATCTACAAAACACTCTGAAAAGCAGCAGAATACATTTTCAAGTGTGCATGGAACATTCTGCTGGACAGATCACATGCTAGGCCACAAAACAAGTCTCTGTACATTTAAAATGTTTGAAATCATGTGATGCATCTTTTCTAATCACAATAGAATGAGACTGGAAATCAACTACAAGGAAAGAATACAAAAATAAAAAAATACAAATACAAACATGTGGAGGCTAAATAATATGCTATTAAATATCCAGTGAGTCACTTAAGAAATCAAAAAACACCTGGAGACAAATGAAAATGGAACACAGTGTCCAACATGTATCAGTTTCAATAAAAGCAGTTCTAAGAGGGAAGTTGATAGGGATACAAGCTTACCGTAGGAAACAAGAAAAATCACAAATAAACCTAACTTTATACATAAAGGAACTAGAAAAAGAGAAATCCTAAGTTAGTAGAAGGAAAGAAATTCTAAAGATCAGAGCAAAAATACATGAATTAGAGATGTAAACACATAGAAAAGATCAATGAAACTAAAAGCTGTTTCTTTGAAGAGCAAAGCAAATTCGCTAAACTCATCAAGAAAAAAGAGAAAAGACCTAAATAAAATAATAAATAAAAAAGAAATTAAAATAATAAATGAAAGAGAAATTATGACCGACACTACAGAAATACAAAGAATCATAAAATATTACTATGAACAGTTATATGCCAACAAAATAGACACCCAAGAAAAAATGGACAAATTCCTAGAGATGTACAATCTTTGAAGACTGAATCAGGAAGAAGTATAAAATATGAGTATAGAAATTACTAGTAATAATATTGAGTCAGTATGAAAAGCAGATATATCACTGTCAACAAAGGTCCATGTAGTCAAAGCTATGATTTTTCCAGAAGTAATATATGAATGTGAGAGTTGGACCATAAAGATGCCTGACCACAAAAAAAAAAAAAATTGATACTTTCAATTTGTGGTGCTGGAGAAGAGTCTTGAGAGTCTCTTGGACAGCAGGGAGATCAAACCATTCAATCGAAAAGGAAATCAACCCTGACTATTCATTGGAAGACTGATGTTGAAGTTGAAGCTCCAATATTTTGGCCATCTGATGTGAAAAGCTAAAGCACTGGAAAATACCCTGATGCTAGGAAAGATTGCAAGCAAAAGGAGAGGGCAGCAGAGGATGAGATCATTAGATAGCATCACCGACTTGATGGACACGAATTTGAGCAAGCTCTAAGAGACAGTAAAGGACAGGGAGCCTGGCATGCTTAAGTTCATGGCGTTGCAAAGAGTCAGACGTGACTTAGCAACTGAACAATAACAATAAACTTCCAACAAGCAAAAAGCACAGGACCAGATGGCTCCACAGGTTAATTATACCAAAGAGGAGTTAACACTATTCTCAAACTACTTCAGAAAACTGAAGAAGAAGTACTTTTGAAATCATTCTATGACGTCAGCTCACACTTATACCAAAATCAGGCAAAAAATATACAGGAAAATAAAATTACAGTTCTGTGTCACTGAGGAACATAGATGTGAAAATCCTCAACAAAATACATTTGACTTTTGAACAACGCAGAAACTGGGGTGCCAACCCTCAGTGCAGTTGAAAATTCATGTGTAACTTTTAATCACCCTTCTGTATATCTGACTGTTGTTACTCTCTATCTACAGTTCCACATCTTACAGAGTCCATAACCACTGACATGCCAGTTTGTAGTATTTACTATAGAAAAAAATCTGGGTATAAGTGGATCCATGAAATTCAAACTCTGTTACTCAAAGATCAACTGTATTAGCAAACCAATTCAGCAATACATTATGACAATGAATTCGCTCCTCCCACATCCTGATAACTACTGAAATTAATAACAAATATAAGAATCATGCAGTACCCCCAAATGGCCCTGAAACTTAGAAACTGTTCATTCATATGCCAGAATCATTTACTTGTAGAAAAGAAAATTAGGAAATGTGCAGATCTGTGGTCACTTCTTCTGAAAAAGATGGAGAAAAAATGGTAGATATAAAACCTCAATTAATGTCCCCTGAATTGTAAGCCTTAAGGAATGAAGTAGACAGTAAGTCAACAGAAGCTTCTATTTCTTGACTGAATCACTAGCCTTTGAAAGCAGTTTTTAAGAGTGTTCAATTTAATGCAGCAGCAACTAATCTAAGGCAAAGAGCAGTGACTAGATTGCCCTTGATTTGGAAGTACAACTATCCTATAACAATGGAAATGAGGCTAGGCACAGGCACAACTTGTAAGTCATGTAGTGCCTGGGCCAAAAAATTCAGGATGTGCAAAACTGGCTCCTACACAATGTACACATAAACTTCATCAGACATAGAATTCTCATCAAACATCTTCTGCTGAGACCACCTATAGCTCCAACTCTCTTCATTTCGGTGCAATGCTGAGATAGCAATGTAAGTTTATGTCAACTAACCATTTAATCTAACTTGCATTGGGTAGAGTCTAATGGTAACCAGGTGCACTGTGATGTTGGCAGAGAATCTTATTTTGCTTGCCTTTGGGCAGATATCAAAGTCATAAAATCTGTTTATTTAAGGAGGGATAGACTTTAGAACAAAAACAGTAAAGTGCTTGGAACACTTAATTGCTCATTGCAAAATCCAGAAAATGTTTTACTTAAGATACAGTAAATAGAAATCATTAAAAATAACACTATACTTTAAAAATGGAGAGAAGTGTCAATGGGCTTGAAGAAAAGGTACAAAGAGTAACAGAAATAAAGTTGAAAGGTAGAGATGTTGTTAGGTGAGGGGATATTGTAAAGAAGTAAGAATTAAATACTTAATTAGTGGAAAACTTCCAAGTAATGATGATTTATAGAGTAAGCTGAGGGAATAGGTGACTTAAGTGTATTAGAGATGAAGCTCATTAGAGTTGAGAGCAAGGAAACCAGAGGCTCAGTTGTGGATAAGCTAACCTTGAGGTCTCTGAAGATACAGTAAAAAGAATTAATGTCAAAGGTTAACTGAGAGTCAGAAACAAACAACTAAATTGTAAGATAGTAGGTGGCAGCAAAAAGAGGCAAGGGAAAGAGCAGTGCTAGAGACCATAAATCCCAAGTAGTTTATATATTCAAATGAAGAGGAAGTTGGAGATTAGAGTCTATCAAATACACAGTAATATGTCTGACATACACCTATATACACCTACATAAGATAGACGCTCAGTAATGATGACTAATATCATTGCTGCATTCTAAGTCGTAAAGCAGGATATTAGGTGGTCTACTTTTCAGTAATTGATATATCCATTTTATATTTGTGAAATGATTTTTCTTTTCTTTAAGGGCATTTTAATTGCATTGTGGAGCAGCCACAGTAACATTAAAAATTAGCATGAACTAAATATAACAATTAGTGGTAATCCAGATCAAGTGAACATCTCATTTGGAAAGTCATCCCACAGTACTTTTGTTTCATAATGCCCCAAAGACTGACTGGCAGAGCTCATATCTGAAAAATGTAACAGTAGTAGATTGTTAAATACATATGAAATTCCTATAGATACCTTTTCAAGGCCAGAGGTGGAGGTGGAGTGATATCATGCCATTGCGTCAATGGCATATATCAGCTCTGCTAAAGAAAAAATAAAAAACAAACACAGTATGAGTCAGCCTGGTGATGCACTTGCTATGCCACCTATAGAGGTTGCAATAGGACTCTTCAGATATTCAGAGATATGGTTGAATTAATTTTAATTCATTTACAAGTTCTATTTTCCTATTGTGGTCTATATGAAGTATAACTGCATGTAACTACCATATTTTAAATCTTTATTTTTGTAGACAATGAGAGTTTTAAAACATTCTCTATCCTATGCCCCTCAAAGAGAGGCTAAACATGGGTTCTTTGGGGCCAGTCAGCTTGGTTTCATATTTTGGCTTTACTTCTTATTAGCTGAGTAACCTTAATTGTTTTACTTAGCATTTTTGAGGGGAGTAGCTTAGGTTTTTCTCACTTATAAAATTGGGGATATTAGGGCAAATTGAACCCAGGTCCAATCCCTGGGTCCGGAAGATCCCCTGGAGAAGGGAATGGCTATCCACTTGAATATTTTTGCCTGGAGAATTCCATGGACAGAGGAGCCTGATGGTCTATGGTCCATGGGATTGCACAGAGTCAAAGACGACTGAGTGACTAACACACACAGGGCAATATGTAATGAATGAATCACTTTTCCCCTGTATCAGGTATATACTACCAGTAGTATATGTACTATATAGTATTAGTATTGAAAGATTTATAGTTGTACTCATTAAACATTAAGATGTATTATATTATCCCTATTATTGCTATTAATGGTGGTAGTATTTGGAAAAATAAGATATCAAAAAGTTTAAGAAAATTATATCTCTTTATATACTGAGTGTTATACACAAGGGACTTAACAAATACTACCTAATCTAATCCTTATTATAACCACATAAAATAGATATCATAGTATTTTAGAGATGTAGAAGTTAAAGCTTACTGAATCTAGATGACACTGATTCTAGATGCCATGCTTCTTATTGTATCATCTGATCTTATCTCTCTCACTGAGACTTTTACAAGACTAATTGATTTAATTCCATATAGAAAATTGTGTTTTATTTGTTCTCTTTCTCATAATTCTTACCTTTGAATATTCAATTTCTCTAGTTTATGTCATGTTTTTAGCTTTTAAAGAAGGGATATAAAATAGGAATATTAACCTCAATTTTTAGTCACTTCCAGCTGGAGACTAAACATATCATTTTAAATATTGCTTGATAGAATCTTTGGTAGTTGGGGTATCACTGTATTTTTAGTGTTATTTTTGTGTGTAGAAGCAGTTGGTACTTGATTTAAACAAATGTAAACTTGAAATGGCATTCCTTTTCACTTTGTCTCTATATATTAAACAAATTTTATATAGGCTAATTATAAATTTTGTAATACTATATTATATTTTAGAGATAAGTCAATTCAGAAAATATTTCTGAGGCATCTTCATTCTTCAGTTTAAAGTGTAACCGCAAAAAAAAAAAATAAAAATAAAAATAAAGTGTAACCGCAAAGTCTTATTCATAATTAGGCTTTCCATCAACTTTAGTTATATCATGCAACTAAAGCCAATATAAAATATATTGACATGACAAATAACAAGTTCATGAATTAACTTTCAGTTTGGAGTTAATATTTCTGTTTCTGATTGCAGTTAAGCAATAGGTTAAAAATCCTTAATATTCCTTATAACCTTTATCTTTCCAAAATATCACTTGTGTCTCTAATAGAATTGGTAGCTTTTACTAAGAAGGATTCTGATAATTAAACATAGTTTGTGTTATAAACTTAATATATTTGCTCTATCTGTGCCACCACATTTAAGCATTTTGGATTGTTTTGAAACGTTTAATGCTGCAACTCTAATGTTTGTAACCCTAAGACAAGTAAATCTGAGAGACACACAGATACATACAACTCATTACAACTACCTCTACTAGCTCCTCCACTCACTATTAGTCAGGGTGATATGTATGTGTATAAGCATGTAGGAATTTTAGGGAAGGTCTGTATACATCTTCACAAACTTTAATTTTTTTCTTGCAGTTTTGAAGAAGCTTACATTTTCTTACATGTATTTCACTAACTGGCACTTTGATGCAAATAATTGCAATTTATTATGGCAGAAGTCATAAATATAATCACTTTTAAATGTTTCTAACTTATTAGAAAGTGATTATTGTCATATTATTAAAAATGCATTACCTGATCTGTTTACAATAGCCAAGACATTGAAGCAACCTAAGTGTCCATCAACAAATAAATGTATAAATGAACATTGTGCATATACAAAATATAAAATTACCCAGCTATAAAAAAGAAATACTGCCATTTGTATAACATGGATGGATGTAGAGATTAGCATACTAAATGAAATAAGTCAGGTAGAGAAAGACAAATATTATACAGTGTCACTTAAATGTGTAATACAAAAAAAAATAATAATACAAATGAACTTGTTTACAAAACAGAAACAGACTCACTGACAAAAAAAATAAAAAAAGAAACAACTTATGGTTATTGAAAGAGAAGAGAGTATGGATAAATTAGGAGTATGGGATTAACAGATACACACTAGTTTATATAAATTAGATAAACAGTAAGGATTTACTATATAGCAAGAATGCTTAAACTACCACACAATTGCACTCATCTCACACACTAGTAAAGTGATGCTTAAAATTCTCCAAGCCAGGCTTCAGTGAACCGTGAACTTCCAAGATGTTCAAGCTGGTTTTAGAAAATGTAGAGGAACCAGAGATCAAATTGCCAACATCCCCTGGATCATCAAAAAAGCAAGAGAGTTCCAGAAAAACATCTATTTCTGCTTTATTGACTATGCCAAAGCCTTTGACTGTGTGGATCACAATAAACTGTGGAAAATTCTGAAAGAGATGGGCATACCAGACCACCTGACCTGCCTCTTGAGAAACCTGCATGCAGGTCAGGAAGCAACAGTTAGAACTGGACATGGAACAACAGACTGGTTCCAAATAGGAAAAGGAATTCGTCAAGGCTGTATACTGTCACCCTGTTTATTTAACTTATATGCAGAGTACATCATGAGACACGCTGGGCTAGAAGAAGCACAAGATGGGCAACAACACTGGAGTGGGTTGCTATTTCCTTCTCCAATGCATAAAAGTGAAAAGTGAAAGTGAAGTCACTCAGTCGTGACCCACTTTTAGCGGCCCCATGGACTGCAGCCTACCAGGCTCCTCCCTCCATGCGATTTTCCAGGCAAGAGTACTGGAGTGGGGTGTCATCGCCTTCTGCCAAGTTGTATAGACCTGAAGCTAATTCTATTAATAGTAAGTTAAGATGAATATTATAAGCCCTGTAACAAGTAAGGAAATAACTCAAAAGATACAGTAAAAAATAAAAATTTAACATGCTATGATAGAATTTTATTGTGAATTAATATTAAAAAAGCAGTAAGTAAATAGAGAAAGAAGAGAGACATGAGCCTTTTTTTTAAAGTAAAATGAGAGCTATAAACACTGCTATGTCATTGATAATGTTAAATATGAGTGGATTAAACAATCAAATCAAAAGGCAGCAATTGTCAGACTGATAAAAAATAAGGTCCAACTATATGCTATTTATAGGAAACACAATTAAGATTCAAAGATACAAACTTATGGAAATTAAAGTACACCTCAAAAGATTTCAAGAAAATATTAATAAATCATGCAAACACCCACCACCCATAAGAAAGCTACACTGGTTATATTAATATGAGACAAAATAGAATATAAATCAAAAATGTTAAAGTCACTATAGAGAGATTTATAATACTATAAAGACAAATATATCAGACTTCTTTAACAATTATATATACATGTTCACCTAACAGAGCCCCAAAATATGATGACTAAAATATGGGACTGCCTTGATGCTCCAGTGGTTAAGATTCTGTGTTTCCAATGCAGGGAGTGTGGGTTCGATCCCTGGTTGGGGAACTAATATTCTCACATGCCCTGTGGCCTGGCAAAAAAGTAAAAAGAAATTTGAAAAACTGACTGAGATTGAAGAATTAAACAATTAAACAACAATAGATGGGGACACCAATAGCCTACTTTCAATAAATGATAGAACTAGGTGGAAAATCAATCATGAAATAGGACTTAAATATAAACCAACTGGACCTAATAGACATCTATAGACAACTTCACCCAAGAATAATGGAATGTACATTCTTCTCAAGTGCACATAGAACATTCTTCAAAATAGACAATATTCTAGAACATTAAATAACCCTTAATTAAAAGAAAAGAAATAATACAAAGTTTGTTCTTTAACACAATGGGATAAAATTAGAAATACTAACAAAATAACATTGAGAAACTCAAAGATCTGTGAAAAATTTTAAATTAGTCCTAAATAGCCAATAGATCAAGAAAGATATAAAACCAGAAGTGTAAAAACACTTTGAGATGAATTAAAATGAATGCATAACATGCAAAAACTTGTGAGATTTAGCTTTCAAGCTTAGAAATGTAAAGCTGCAAATGCTTGTATTTTAAAAGAAAAAAAAAAGTCAAATCAATAACCTCACCTTTCTCTTAAAGACTACAAAAGAAGAAAAAATGAAATCTAGAACAAGCAGAAGGCAAAGTAAAATAAAAATTTAAAAATAAGTTAATTAAATAGAGAATCAAAAGCAATAGAGAAAATGCAATGAAACCAAAAATTTGGTCCTTTATTTTTTGTTATTATAAAGATCAACAAATAAAGGAATATTATGTAATACACACAGATCTTTAAAAGGATAAAATAGTTAACAGACATCTATCCAAAGAAGATATCAAATGGAATATCAGCATACAAAAATACTCAATAGCTTCTGTCACTATGGAACTGCGAACTAAAGCTGAAATCCAAAAAATTGGCAACACCAACTCTTGGCAATGTTTTAGAGCAATAAGAACTCCCCTTTGTTGCTAGTGGGAATGCAAAATGGTACATTCACTGGGAAAGAAAGTTTGACCATTTCTTATAAAGCTAAATGTAATTTATGTCGGAGAGTGTTTTGCCTATGTTCTCCTCTAGGAGTTTTATAGTTTCTGGTCTGACATTTAGATCTTTAATCCATTTTGAGTTTATTTTTGTGTATGGTGTTAGAAAGTGTTCTAGTTTCATTCTTTTACAAGTGGTTGACCAGTTTTCCCAGCACCACTTGTTAAAGAGGTTGTCTTTTTTCCATTGTATATCCTTGCCTCCTTTGTCAAAGATAAGGTGTCCATAGGTTCGTGGATTTATCTCTGGGCTTTCTATTCTGTTCCATTGATCTATATTTCTGTCTTTGTGCCAGTACCATACTGTCTTGATGACTGTGGCTTTGTAGTAGAGTCTGAAGTCAGGCAGGTTGATTCCTCCAGTTCCATTCTTCTTTCTCAAGATTATTTTGGCTATTCGAGGTTTTTTGTATTTTCCATACAAATTGTGAAATTCTTTGGTCGTTCTGTGAAAAATACCGTTGGTAGCTTGATAGGGATTGCATTGAATCTATAGACTGCTTTGGGTAGAATAGCCATTTTGACAATATTGATTCTTCCAATCCATGAACACGGTATGTTTTCTCCATCTGTTTGTGTCCTCTTTGATTTCTTTCATCAGTGTTTTATAGTTTTCTATGTATAGGTCTTTTGTTTCTTTAGGTAGATATACTCCTAAGTATTTATTCTTTTTTTGCAATGGTGAATGGTATTGTTTCCTTAATTTCTCTTTCTGTTTTTTCATTGTTAGTATATAGGAATGCAAGAGATTTCTGTGTTAATTTTATATCCTGCAACTTTACTATATTGTTGATTAGCTCTAGTAATTTTCTGGTCACAGCAAGATCCTCTATGACCCACCCTCCCAGAAATATTGGAAATAAAAGCAAACTTAAACAAATGGGACCTAATGAAACTTAAAAGCTTTTGCACAACAAAGGAAACTATAAGCAAGGTGAAAAGACAGCCCTCAGAATGGGAGAAAATAATAGCAAATGAAGAAACAGACAAAGGATTAATCTCAAAAATATACAAGCAACTCCTGCAGCTCAATTCCAGAAAAATAAATGACCCAATCAAAAAATGGGCCAAAGAACTAAACAGACATTTCTCCAAAGAAGACATACAGATGGCTAACAAACACATGAAAAGATGCTCAACATCACTCATTATCAGAGAAATGCAAATCAAAACCACAATGAGGTACCATTACACGCCAGTCAGGATGGCTGCTATCCAAAGGTCTACAAGCAATAAATGCTGGAGAGGGTGTGGAGAAAAGGGAACCCTCTTACACTGTTGGTGGGAATGCAAACTAGTACAGCCGCTATGGAAAACAGTGTGGAGATTTCTTAAAAAACTGGAAATAGAACTGCCATATGACCCAGCAATCCCACTTCTGGGCATACACACTGAGGAAACCAGATCTGAAAGAGACACGTGCACCCCAATGTTCATCACAGCACTGTTTATAATAGCCAGGACATGGAAGCAACCTAGATGCCCATCAGCAGATGAATGGATAAGGAAGCTGTGGTACATATACACCATGGAATATTACTCAGCCATTAAAAAGAATTCATTTGAATCAGTCCTAATGAGATGGATGAAACTGGAGCCCATTATACAGAGTGAAGTAAGCCAGAAAGATAAAGAAATTACAGCATACTAACACATATATATGGAATTTAGAAAGATGGTAACGATAACCCTATATGCAAAACAGAAAAAGAGACACAGAAATACAGAACAGACTTTTGAACTCTGTGGGAGAATGTGAGGGTGGGATATTTCAAAAGAACAGCATGTATACTATCTATGGTGAAACAGATCACCAGCCCAGGTGGGATGCATGAGACAAGTGCTCCGGCCTGGTGCACTGGGAAGACCCAGAGGAATCGGGTGGAGAGGGAGGTGGGAGGGGGGATCGGGATTGGGAATACATGTAAATCCATGGCTGATTCATATCAATGTATGACAAAACCCACTGGAAAAAAAAAATAAATAAATAAATAAAATTTAAAAAAAGAAAAGAAAAAAAAAGCTAAATGTAGTCTTACTATACAACCCAGCATTTGCACTCTTAGGTGATTATTCAACTGATTTGAAAATTTATGTTCGTCCTAAAATCTGCATACACTTTTTTTTCTTTTTAATTGGAGGATAATTGCTTTACAATATTGTGTTTGTTTCTATCATACATCAACATGAGTAAGTTGTATGTATGCATAAATCCCCTCCCTCTTGAGCTTCCCTCCCACCTCCCACCCCATCCCACCACTATAGAGGCTTTACTCATAACTCCCAACAAGCAGAAGCAATGAAGATATCCTTCAATAGGTAAATGGATAAACAAGCTGTTGCTGTATCCATACGTGCTGTGCTGTGCTTAGGTGCTCAGTCATGTCCAGCTCTTTGCAACCTGTGGACTGTAGCCCACAATACCCCTCAGTCCATCGGGATTGCCTAGGCAAGAATACTGGAGTGGGTTGCCATGCCCTCCTCCCGGGGATCTTCCCAACCCAGGGGTCAAACCCAGGTCTCCCGCATTGCAGGCTGATTCTTTACCATCTGAGCCATCAGGGTAGATCATATCCATTTAATATAGTATTATTTAAAGGAAATGAATCCTGGATATTCATTGGAAGGACTGATGCTGAAGCTAAAGCTCTAATACTTTGGCCACCTGATGCAAGGAGCCAGCTCCCTGGAAAAGACCCTGATGCTGGGAAAGATTGGAGGCAAAAGGAGAAGAGAGAGGCAGAGGATAAGATTGTTTGATAGCATCACCAACTTAATGGTCATGAATCTGAGCAAACTCCAGTAAATAGTGAAGGACAGGAAAACCTGAGGTGCTGCAGTCTTTAGGGTCTCAGAGAGTCGGACACAACTTAGCAACTGAACAGTAACAATAAAACTGATTAAAAAAGGACTATTAAGCATAAAAAGACATGGATGAATTTACATATTGATAAGTAAAAGAGACCAATCTGAAAAAGCTACATTGCTCTGTGATTCCAATTATATGATATTCTGGAAAAGACAAGCCTATAGAGATTACAAACAAATCAGTGGCCTCCAGGGAGCTAAAGATGAGGAGGAAGGAGGCTGAATAGGTGAAGGGTAGGGACTTTTGAGGGGTGAAACTATACTACACAATACTATAATGGTGAATATAAGACATTGTGCTGTGTGCTTAGTCGTTCAGTCATGTCCAGCTCTTTGTGACCCCATGGGCTGTAGCCCACCAGCCTCCTCTGTCCTTGGGGATTATCCAGGCAAGACTACTGGAGTGGGTCGCCAAGCCCTCCTGCAGGGGATCTTCCCAACCCAGGGATCGAACCCAGGTCTCCCACATTGCAGGAGGATTCTTTACCATCTGAGCTACCAGGAAAGCCCCATAAGACATTAGACATTTGTCAAAAATCAAAGACTTTTACATTACACAGAACATTACAGCTTTAAATAAACCTTGATGTATATAAAATTTAAAAATAAATTAGGTTGGGGAATCTCAGGATGGAATGCAGAATGTAACCAAAAATTTAAATGTAGTACAAATGTATAAAACAAACTTACTAAAGGGAGATGAGGAATAAGGTTCTACTAAGTAACTTTTGAAATCAGACATAACTGAAGTGACTTAGCACACATGCATAACACTAAAGGAGCTCCCCAGGTGGGTCTCTGGTAAAGAATCTGCCTGCCAAGCAGGAGATGTGTATTCAGTTCCTGGATCAGAAAGATCCCTGAAGAAGGAAATGCAGCTTACTTCAATATTCCTGACAGATGAGCCTAGTGGGCTACAGTCCATGTGGTCACAAAAGAGTTGGACACGACTTAGCAACTAAACAAATCAACATAAGACTACAGACAAAGAAATTATATATAACCATTGTGTTTTTGTGGATAAGCTTGTTTCCCATGGGAGTATGCATTAGTAGTTCAGAAACCACTGAATATGTATATTATAATTGAACAATTAAATAAATGAAAACAAATGTTAAGAACTTGGTGAAATGAAAAGTTATAGATAAGAAAAAGAAGTAAAAACATAGGCTAAAATGTTCCATGTGGAAAGAGATTAGAATTGGAGACATCAGTATGAACTCAGGTAACTTAATATAGATATATAGAATTACATATAGAAATATATGTCTAGAGAGTTGGTAGGCTATTGTGTGTACATGTATTTTTATACATACAAATATCTCCTTGCTTTGTCAGTTGAAAAGGCCTATAAGCAATGATGCCTGAGTAACAGTGAGCATACCTGAGCATCCAGATCTTACATTCAAATACTATTCTTCAATAAAAGTAACCATGGCCCCCAGGAAGAATAATTGGTCCTAGAACTGGTACTGGGACAAGATAAGTTGGAGCTATCTGAGAATGCAGAATTAAAGTTAAAAATATTTTGTTTCTTAAGTAATCTGAAAACAAATTGAATTGAAGCCCTAATGAAACACATATTATATATTATTTCCCTTTACATAAATAAGAGCTTTTTCTGTGACAGGACTTATGACATGGCAGTCAATAGGCCAGAAAATATAATTTAAAATACATATCTTAGAATTTTTTAATAAATATATTACCTTTATTTTATTATAAAATGAACACATGTAATTATTGGATTAAACAATACAGAAAATTGTAAACAAAAAATAAACTTTTATTCCAAAAATAAAAACTTTTATTCCATTCATTTGAACCTTATGTTGTCTATATATTTTGATGGTCTTCTATGTACTCCCTAACATAAATCAGATTACTTTTAAATTAGGATATTAACATGATACTCAGATTATATTAAACATTTTTTAAATTAGCAAAACCTTATAAACATGTTTATATTTTAATAACCTATAGAATTAATATTACTGTTTGGTCTTATAACTGTTACATTATTGGATCTTTTGAATGTTTTGCCATCTTAAACAATACTATATATTGTGTGGTATGTGATAATGTGCAGAGTGACAAATGAACATGGTGCTGAGGGATGATGGGTAATGTATATGGATATTTATTATAAGTTTTGTGGAATGCAGGATAAAAGTGCTGACAAGTGTGGAAAAATAAGCTGCAACCAGATAGTTGAGTCATTTGCTGTAATATTGAACAATATCAAAAAGGTTGAGAGTCCAATTTACATTAATACTAGATATAATTATTTCCCAATTTATTTCTTTGTAAGTGAGCTATTTTTTTTCATGAATTTTATTCTTGTTTTATGTTTTTATATCTTTTTACTCATGTAAATTACTCTAATACTCTAAATTTTTGGCCAGGTATGTATTTGTGCAGTGTTGCAGTAAGTAACCATAATCATCTTACCTGAGTTTTGCAAAATGAAAAATTAGATTCTAAATTTAAAAATACTACAATGCAGATCTAATTCTATGTGACCTACCCATGCCAAAGAAGTTATACTTCTTAGATCTAGTAAAAATACTAATTTAAAATGAGTTCATTCGCAATTATTCTAAAATTTACTTCCTATGAAAGCATTATATTTTGAGATAATTATAATCACTTTTTTCAGAATAACTGATTAGGTATGATTTCATCTTGCTTCCTGAGAAATGCAGGGGCTGGTTTGTAACCTACTTTGGAAAATTAGAACCAAAAGTACTGTGAAAATGAAGTGATTCTAAAATTCTTAACTACTCTAGTTTTGAAATTTAAAATGCTAAACCTGACACTTTTGCACTTTATAAAGCTGTTTGGAGAATAATTATAATGCATTTTAAAAATTAACTTTCCAAGTTTATAGCAACTTTTGATTGCAGAAATCAGACAGAATAGACTAAGTTCCTCTAGCTCCAATCCCGAGAACTTACAGTTGCATCAGACAAATATATGCTATCAATAAATATTTGGGGTGTGGGCAAGTAGTTTAGATATAAACTTCAAGATGAATTTTTTTTTAATTTGGAAAATTTTAGTCAATATATGAAATTAGTTGCTATATGATACTGAGGTGGTATATTAACTAAAAAAAACCTCTTAAATAATAAATATTATTAGGAATACATTAGCACAAAGATTTTCAGTAGCATAAATATTAATACTTTCATTTTTTAAAGGCCAGTAATCCATTGAAATTTGGGTTTTAAACTCAGAATCATATATGCTTGTCACAGCAATCAAGATAGGGTATTTAAATATTTTATAATAAAATAAGTCAAATTTGAGTTTCATTTATGAAATCTTTAGGCTGATAATCTTATTAAATAACTCTCAATTATAGTGCATATTTCAAAAAAGCCTCAATGTGAAATAAGTAAAAACAAAAATATTTATACATACTATTGTAGAAATTACAGTATTAATTAGGTTATGGCTTCATAGTTCAACATTGTGAATTTTTAACCTTAAGATTAAAAAAAAGTAATTTTTTTTTGCTTTTAGTATATAGATTTATAAATAGCTACTAAAAAAATAAAATCTTCAAGATATTAGGATATATGAGCACTCTTGGACTATGGTGCTTCCCTGATAGCTCAGATGAAACCTGGGTTTGATCCCTGGGTTGGGAAGATCCCCTGGAGGAGGGCATGGTACCCCACTCCAGAATTCTTCCCTGGACAGTCCCCATGGACAGAGGAGCCTGGTGGGCTGCAATCCATGGGATCGCAAAAAGTCAGACATAACTGAGCAACTAAGAAACTAATTAAGGAGGCCGAGTGCATGCCCAGTCGCTTAGGTGATGTCTGACTCTTCCATGCTATGAACTATAGTCTGCCGGGCTCCTCTGTTCATGGGATTCTCCAGGCAAGAATACTGGAGTGGGGTGCCATGCACTCCTCCAGGGGATCTTCCTGACCAAGAGATCAAACCCACATCTCCTGTGTCTCCTGCATTACAAGCAGATTCTTTACCACTGCACTATCTGGGAAGTCTTCTAAGAGAAGAATTATTACTATATTATTGCATTTATTTTTTTCCTTCTAGATCTTATATTGCCTATTTAAATAAATAGTGATTTATTAGCCACATGGTGCTTTGGTGCTGTTCTTCAATTACTTTTTATTGAACTAATGTATTGTCTGTGAAAACCAGCAATTTTTAGATCAGTTTCAAAAGTTTAGTGAATAATTGAACTGAGAAGTTAAAAACATTTACAGAATTTTAAAGTTTATTTAATCAGTTTTGCCTCTTTACATGTTTTTGGACACAACTTAAAGATACAAATGAAACCAAATGTGGAAGGGGACTTCTGTTTCATGTTTTGACCATAGACCCAACTCTGAGGATATTCATTGTTGAATGTATTGACTTCCTAAAGAGAATGCCAAGACTCCTGAGCAGGGTACATTTGGTGGGCCAAAAATAGCAAGTAGGTACAGAGTGCATAATTCTCCTCACAGGTCCACAATTAATTGAGAGAGAAGTTAACTAACACTATCAGTTATTTAACATAAATACTGCTTCCCAGCTATGCCAAACACTTAACACTCAAGACAAATAGAATACTATTCAATAACCTGGACACTTCCATTCTACCAGTTGAGTTGTGATGCATACCAAAACTAATTATGTTTTGTTAGGGAGGTTATTTGTTTTTAATGCAAACAAGCATATGGTTTCATTAACTATTATGCAAAAACTAAAATATACCTGTGAAAATATGGCAGGGTTTCTATGAATATTCAATGAAGTGTTTGGAAAAGGTTTGTCTCCAAAATCATGTAACATTAATTTTAGGAAATGTTTAGGAAAAATACCCATAAAAATCTAGGCAATTTCTCTTTCAGACATTTTTGAAAGTGCTTTTAATTTAATGTTATATTTTAAAGAAACACTAAGGTCTGTGTCATAGGTTGTGTAATATAATTGCAGTTTATGTAGGAAAGGTTATGTAGAGTTGTAATCAGTCATCTTAAAGAAAAGAACTTAGTTCAGTTCAGTTCAGTTGCTCAGTCATGTCCAACTCTTTGTGACCCGATGAACTGCGGCACTCCAGGCCTCTCTGTCCATCACAAACTCCTGGAGTCCACCCAAACCCATGCCATCCAACAATCTCATCCTCTGTCGTTCCCTTCTCCTCCTGCCCTCAATCTTTCCCAGCATCAGGGTCTCTTCAAATGAGACAGCTCTTTGCATCAGGTGACCAAAGTATTGGAGTTTTAGCTTCAACATCAGTCCTCCCAATGAACACCCAGGACTGATCTCCTTTAGGATGGACTGGTTGGATCCCCTTGCAGTCCAAGGGACTCTCAAGAATCCTCTTCAACACCACAGTTCAAAAGCATCAATTCTTCTGTGCTCAGCTTTCTTTATAGTCCAGTTCTCACATCCATACATGACAACTGGAAAAACCACAACCTTGACTGGACAGACCTTTGTTGACAAAGTAATGTCTCTGCTTTTTAATATGCTGTCTAGGTTGGTCATAACTTTCCTTCCAAGGAGTAAGCATCTTTAATTTCATGGCCTCAATCACCATCTGCAGTGATTTTTGAGCCCCCCCCAAATAAAGTCAGCCACTGTTTCTACTGTTTCCCCATCTATTTGCCATGAAGTGGTGGGACTGGATGCCATGATCTTAGTTTTCTGAATGTTGAGCTTTAAGCCAGCTTTTTCACTCTCCTCTTTCACCTTCATCAAGAAACTCTTTAGTTCTTCTTCACTTTCTGCCATAAGGGTGGTGTCTTCTGCATATCTGAGGTTGTTGATATTTCTCCTGGCAATCTTGATTCCAGCTTCTACTTCTTCCAGCTCAGCGTTTCTCATGATGTACTCTGCATATAAGTTAAATAAGCAGGGTGACAATATACAGCCTTGACGTACTCCTTTTCTTATTTGGAACCAGTCTGTTGTTCCATGTCTAGTTCTAACTGTTGCTTCCTGACCTACATACAGGTTTCTCAATGATGGCAATTATTTTTTTTCTAAGCAGAGGCTTTGTTTTGAGAAAGACATGATGTCCTAGTCAATGAATTAATATGTGGTTTCATATATGCTTGTGCATGCATATGTATGTGCAGATAAGTGTATATGTAAAATTTAAGTTTATACTTCAATTTGTGTGACTTTTCAGTTATCCAACCAAAGATCATAGATTGAATAATAACCCAGGTCCTGAGAGCCCATATAATCTATCTTATATGTGGAATCTAAGCAAGACAAAACAAAAACAAGCAAAAAAAAGAGAAGGATCATAGATACACTGTACAGATTGATTGCCAGAGGCAGATGGTTGAGGAGATGGGAGAAATGGGTCATAGGATATTAAATACATATATATATATATAACCTAGAAATCATATATGTGTATTAATACATTAATTAAAGAAACTTAAATTTGCAACATACTTTATAGATTAACACACAGGTGTAGTTTCATGAAAACTGTTTTAGGATGAAACAACTAAAATTGGGAGTAACTGTTGTTGTTTAGTCACTGAGTCATAACCAACTCCTGTGAACCAATGGACTGCAGCCCACCAGGCTTCTCTGTCTGTGGGATTTCCCAGGCAAGAATACTGGAGTGGGTTGCCATTTCCTTCTCCAGGGAACCTCCCTGACCCAGGGATCCAACTCACGACTGCTTTGTCTCATGCATTGGCAGGCGGATTCTTTACCACTGAGCCACCTGGGAAGCCCTTACTAACTGATACATCAGAAAAAAATCCATTTTTAATTAACATTACAACATTTCACTGATTGTGTGGTTGCTTCATAACAGAACATTCCCAAATATCCCCGTCTATCCTTTTAAGATTATTGTCATTCGTTTCACTTACCCTCATTCTATAATCGGAAGTACACTCTTACTATTATTATCTTGAACAGTTATGTAGTAAGTTATTAATAGTATACAAGATTTTGCTTTCAAAATATGAAATAAATATTAGTGTATTCTTTTGTCTGGCTTGTATATAGTATGCATTTTTCCTTCTTTGTTCTTAAGTATGCTTAGAGTATGTGCTCGAATACACAGTAATATATTGTGTGAATGCACTATATTTTTTGTGTAATTTCTCCATTTTTGGACATCCAAATCTCTGGCCTCTGCATTTTACCTCCACATTTTATTTGTCTCTGAGAATGAAGTGTCCTGTATTTTGGGGGAAGTAAGTGACTTCTATCTTCTCATCATTTTTTAGGTGTGTGTTCCAGTTAGAAGGACGCAATCAACAGGCTCTGAGATGAATTTCCAGGGTTTCTGGGCTATGTTATACAATAGTCCTGCTTTGGCATTAATTGGCAAGTATCTGTCAATTTCATGTCTGTATTTACCAAGCACTGTTCTAGAAACAGACCGAAAAAATGGCATCATCTTAAATATGATGACTAGATTTCCACCTCTGTGAACACAGTGCAGAAAGGCACTTACAGGAGAAAGGAGAGTTGTTAAGAGCTAAGTAGAGTTACCAAAACGTGCTTACTACAGAAATAAGATTTCTAAATATGTTTGTTCTCTGCTTTTATTTATAAAATGTTAAGTAACACTTAAAATCATACATTCATTTTCCCAATTTTTTCCTATATTTCATCATTTTTTTTGTTTGTTTCATATAGTCTTCACATAATATTATTTTGGTGTGTAGTGCGAATATCAACATGGCTTTATTTTTCCAGCACTTAAACACTTATCCCTATACCAGTTATTAAATAATCCAAATTTCCCCTATAAATATTTATCATCTGTGAGTATATTTTAGGTTTTTCTATCCTGTTTCTTTTTTTTTTGTCTCTTCCTGAAGATATTGTGTTTATTTTATACTGTCTTAATTTATGATGCTGGGAAAGATTGAGGGCAGGAGGAGAAGGGGAGGGCAGGAGGAGAAGGGGACGGCAGAGGATGAGATGGTTGGATGGTATCACCGACTCAATGGGCATGGGTTTGGGTGGACTCTGGGAGTTGGTGGTGGACAGGGAGGCCTGGCATACTGCAATTCATGGGGTTGCCAAGAGTCAGACATGACTGAGTGACTGAACTGAACTGAATTTATGTAGCTTATAAAACACCAAAAATTCTTGATTATTTCAGAAAATATTTTGGAGTATGTTTTAGGTACCAAGACTAATTGTCATTATTATTTTATTATAATCACATTAATATAAAATTGATTTAAAAATATTATTTTTGTGACTTTGAGCTTCCCATCTAGATATTCAGCATGCTTTGATTTCATTCCATTCTTATATAGTGAAGTGAAATTTCAGATTATTCTTCTTTGAGTCTTGTATATTTCCTGATAATGTTCTTATATATTGACATCATTTTAATCTACCTCTTTTGTTAAGGGAAATAGCAAACTATTGATATCTAAAGATTATATCTAAAGATTTATTTTTAATACCCTCTAATTAGAGTTTTTGCCCAAATTTTGTTCTCTCTCAATTAACATACTAGAATACCAATTATTCAATCAGTTATCATGCATGCCTGTTCAGTCAAGTCTGACTCACTGTGATCCCATGGACTGTAGCCCACCAGGCTCCTCTGTCCATGGGATTTTCCAGGCAAGAATACTGGAATAAGTTGTCATTTCCTACTCATCTTTCTGACCCAGGAATTGCACCCAAGGTCCCTGACTCTCCTGCATTGCAGGAGATTCTTTACTGCTTGAGCCATCAGGGCAATAAATTCAATCATAATATTTCTAAAATATTGATTAGCATCTCTCTCTTTTTTTAAACCTCTTAATTATTTTTAGTCCCTTGCATTTGCTGGAATTTCAAGAAGAGTATGAAGTAATATGTATGGATGTGAGAGATGGACTGCAAAGAAAGCTTAGTGCTAAAGAGTTGATGCTTTTGAACTGTGGTGTTGGAGAAGACTCTTGAGAGTCCCTTGGACTGCAAGGAGATCCAACCAGTCCATCCTAAAGGAGATTCGTCCTGGGTGTTCACTGGAAGGACTGATGTTGAAGCTGAAACTCCAATATTTTGGCCACCTGATGTGAAGAGCTGACTCATTTGAAAAGACTCTGATGCTGGCAAAGATTGAAAGTAGGAAGAGAAGGGGACAACAGAGGAGGAGATGGTTGGATGACATCGCCGACTCAATGAACATGAGTTTGGGTAAACTTTGGGAGTTGGTGATGGACAGGGAGGCCTGGTGTCTGCGGTCCATAGGGTCGCAAAGTCGGACATGACTGAGGGACTGAACTGAACTGAATGAAGTAATACTTTTGAAAACATATGTAATTTTTTTCTGATATTAGTGGAAATACTTCTGTTGTAAGTATGGGAGGTTTATATTTCAATGTCAACATCAATCTACTAATAGTAGTTGCTTTTAGAAACTAGTATGTTGTGAAGGTTTCTAAAGTCATGTCTGAATTTGATGGAAAATAATATCATAGTTCAACAATGTGTGTAAGGTGTTTGGAAGTAACTGAGAAACACAAATGATATACATTTTTGACCCCATGTCTAGATTTCACCATAATCTTAAAAAGTTTGACCACTGTGAATGAAATGTTATCTATCAACCAGAATAAATTAGGAATATGGAAGAGATATAACCTCAGAAACAGAATATAAATGTGAGACCTTCTATTTATCATCTCAGCAAGAAAAAAGATAAAAAAACACAGGTAGCTGTTGTATGACAAACTGGTCATAAACTTAATGAATTAATATGTCACTCACTATTATCTGTCAGCATTCTTTTGGTTGATGATATCAGCTCAGCAGTGCTTTTGGGGGCCTCAGACAGAGTCATGAAGTTGCATGAAGGCCCCAGTTGATGCTGGAGTCACTATTACGTTCAACTGAGATACTAGCATGATTAAATCTCTTCTCCTGTTCCTGTAATCACAGTGCCTCTTCTTCCCACAAAGCTTTTAACATGGGTCTCTTACACATGGTCTCTATCAGCAAAGTAGATAGACTTTCATCATGGAGGGTTAGTGTTCCCAAAAGCAAAGGTTCTAAGGAAGATGAAGCAGAAGCTGTCAGTCCTCTTAAAGTTCAAAGAATGGAACTGGCAAAATGCCAGTGCCCACTGTATTCTATTGGTAATTTCAAGCTACAGACTGTCCTTAGAGATTAGCTACCATTTTTAACCTGGCCCTGAAGTATTAACATTCTTCTTTCACAAAAAAATGCACTCAGACACAGAAGCCCCAAAGCCTTATCCTACTATTGCATAAGGCTCAACTTGAAGCTAAATACACTTACCTTTAAACGAGGTCAGGGTGTAGATTAGTTTCTTGGGTATGTACATCTCCTCATGATCCAAAGACTTATGAAATAAAATACAAGTCATTCCATTCTCCAATACATTATAAAGCAGGTGCAAGAAAACTGAACAAACAACAATAGAAGAATAAGTTGTGTCAGAATGGGAGAAACAAAGAAGTCTCTGCTCCATAGCAATGCTCAAATCCAACCAGGTTCAAAATTGCCCCTGCTCCCTTGATTAGCTCTGTTTCTATTCCTTGGTTCTCCTCAACTAAGCTTTGTCCACTAGTCTCTTAATTATTCCATTTTCCTTGGTTAGCTCTCCTTGACTGGTTCCTTCCTGGAGGAAGTTGGAGATTCAAAGATCTCTTTGCATTTTGAATGGTGTCTGTTCTTTTATTTTCAAACTGGCAACTTTGAAATCTTTGTAGACTTTTTGTATATCAAATTACAGTCCATTCCATTAGACCTAAGTCATACTTATAAATCTCTATGAGACAAGCTTTCCTCTACCTTGGGCTAAGGGTCAAGGTGCTGAAAGGTAATATTTTAAAAGACTTTTAGAAGCCCTCTTATTTAGAAGAGATGTTCTAGGAAGAATGCCCATAAAATTCTTAGAAATCTTTGTGTCTAGCTGAGAGGATTGATGAGGTACCATCCTAAATCCTTCTGAGGTCTTAAAAAAGCATTATGGCCACACCCTTGGGATTTAACCCTGAGACTATATTTTACTGACAGAGCCCTGGAATTGATCTTTTCTCTCAAGCCATTTCTTATTTTGAAACCTATGTGTTCACCTCAGTTTACCTCAAACCAAACAAGACCTTACATGGAAATGCATTATGTGGATTTTATTAGAAGTTTAATTGTTTCTCATTAGTTCATCATGCTATATCAGATGATAGATAAATACATGAATAGCTTTACTGAAACACTGCATTTTCAAAATTCTGCTCAGAAATATCCTTACTCAATTTGATTGGGTATATTTTTCATCACTGGTCAATTTTTTCCCACCTAGAAACAACTAAAAGTGGTGTAGATAGATGAGCAGCAGTTACAGGATTACCTTAGAAGAGGTCCTTGCACATCTTCAATCCAGGAGAGCTTTCACCTCAGATGTGGAAAAAATGTTGCTTTCTACTGGAAAAGGGGAGTCAAACAATGTAAGACTTCAAAATTCTCATATTCACTGTAAATTGTCCAAATGGCACCAGAAAAATCTCAGGGGTCCCTTCCCAATCAAAGCCTTAACTTTAAAAATGGTCTCTGCAAGACTGTGACTGTAATTTGTGGAATAATAAAGTGTTCTCTAGGATTAAAGTATTATTTAACTTTGAAAAGAACCAATTCTACAGTTATTAACACATAATGGTTTCTTTGAGAGCAGTTATAGAGGCTTTGTGTGCGTATGCTAAATCACTTTAATTGTGTCCGACTCTTTGTGACCCTATGTACTGTAGCTCACCAGGTTCCTGTGTCCATAGGATTCCCCAGGCAAGAATTCTGGAGTGGGTTGCCGTGCCCTTCTCCAGGGGACCTTCCCAACCCAGGGGTCGAACCTGTATCTCTTACATCTACTTGCATTGGTAAGCAGGTTCTTTACCACTAGTGCCGCCTGGGAAGCCCATATCAGCTTTTTGGATCCTTACCAAACAAAGCATGAGCAGATAATGAAAAGCCTAAGCTCATCATCTTATTTCTCCAAGTTCTTCAATGTAATTAGGAGTAACAGATTAAACCCATCATACTCCTTATGTTCCCATTACTTTCACTATCGTAGCCAATTTTTGGTCACCCAAATATTTGCTTTCTGTAGGCAAACACTGCCTAATCATAGTGAAAGCTTTCATAATTTCACAGCAAAGTATTTGGACATGGGCTTTGGGTTGTTATTGGCCATCAGAGCTAAAAAGTTGGGAAGAAGAGAAGAACATGTAGTGAATAAGGACAAGGATGAACTGTAAGCTGCTGGCATATCTTACTATGCCTCCAACAATGACATATTCCAAGCATAGTGACTACTGCTTCACTTACGCATTCTAAATGTTACAGTTTTCTTTTTATCTTTTCTTGTTTTGATTAATGTCAACCTAAACTCAAACAGTTGGTATGCTCTGAAATTTAGTTTTAGCTGAGCCAGGTTAATATGATTGGAACAATCTGTGGAACCATAAAGAGAAGTAGCACAGGTTTAACCAAACTGACACATGGTTAGGCAATTTGACACAGACAAGACTGTAGTAGTTTAAGAGCTCAAGTTATCATTATTTGTTAATGTTCATTGCCCTTGCTTTCATGTAATTATGAATACAATTTATTTTAAGCAAAACAAGCAAAACCTTCTATTGCTATGTTATGTGTATTGAAGAATTAGAAAATTTGAAGTAAAAAACTGTTCACCATTCAGGTGACTGGCTTGGAAAATATAGAATCAGAGATGTGATAAAAGAAATTAGATCATGTAAGCATCATGTATGCAATGTAAAGCAAAGTAAGACAGGAGGATAAGAAGCTGTTAGGAATTGAAATTAGAGTGCTAAAATATAATAATAAAATTTGAACAAAGAGGTTCTGTGAAAACAGCAATATGAGTGGATGTGTGTGTGTGTGTGTGTGTGTGTGTGCGGGAATATTGAATAAACTTTTTCCTTGGATTATTCTTGAATTTAAGATTTTACAGTATCTGAAAGAGAAACTGAAATAGAGTATTTTGTGTGTAAGTTTGTTAAAGAATTTGCTTCATGCCAATAACTTAGATTTTAAGTGTTGAGTTTTAGAAAAAGTAGCTTTTGTTATTTTCTAAAGTTTGCAATCTTATCAGCAATTTAAAATAAAAATGAAGTGAAAATATTTCTGTGTCTAAATAGGTTATACAAGTTATTTTAAAATGAGTGGTTCAGGGTCTTCAGGAAAAACACTAGACATTTGATGGAAGAGCTAAACTGAGTAAAAGAGACAAAGATTGATTTTAACTAGTCATGCTTTTAACCAGTTAGAACTTGAAGTCCAGCAGACTGTGAGATAGTCAAAGATGATTTAAGAAATAACAGACATAGGAAAACTACCATGAAGCAGATGCTGCAAAAGCATTGAAGATGAACAAATATATATCAAAAATAAGGCACCGACCTTTACTCTTTATAACATGTTGCAATCATGTACATGTTTATTGACAAGTGATAGTACCAGAAAAATAAAAAAAATTACTTTAGTGCTTGCATTTGTCAGTTATCCATCCCCCCCCCCTTTTTTTTTTGCAGATGCACACATGAACTTCACATAGGGTCAGTGTCCAACTAAAACAAGAATTTCTTGTAATAGTGATATTTTGATTTGACCTTTTAACATAATTGTTAAGTAAAAATTACTTGTGGGAATTTTTCCTGGGAAAGATGGAGAAAAGCAATTCAGGGAATATTGGAAAATGAAGTCTTATCAGTAAAATAACACTTTTATGTAGCTGAAATTACATCAACAAGCATTACAGTCTTAGAACTATTTCTCTTTTCTATATTGTTTGTTCTGTGCAAAAGAACAAAAATTGTTTGTTCTGAAACAAAATTTTGTTTCAGTGTATGGAAATAAACAGGAGTAAATAGGATATTGTATTACTTTGGTAGGCTGCCATCACAAAATACTACAAACTGGATGGCTTAAAAACAGAAATTTGTAGTTTTACAGTTTTGGAGGCTGGAAGTTCAAGATCAAGGTGCCAGCAATCTTGATTTCTCCTGAGTCCTCTTTCCTTAGCATGCAGGTTGTCCTCCCTCTTTCTGCTTATGCGCTGGTGTCTCTTCCTCTTCTTAGGACACTAGTCATCTAGTCATATTGTATTAGGGCCCCACCCTAAAGACTGCCTTTTAATTCAATCATTGCTTTAAAATCTTGCTTCTAAATATGGTTTCATTCAGAGGTGTTAGGGATTGGGTCAAAACATATGAATTTAGGGAGAACACAATTCAACCCATCATACGTATTTAATTTCCTTTAAAGTAGAAATATAAGGTCAGTTCATGTAGTTCCTCCCCTCTTTTGGCAAATACCTTACTAAGATCTTGTATTTGTATTAAAAAAAAACAAAATTAAAACTATACATTACCTAGATTTCATGATATATGCTATTTCTGAATCTCACATCAATAGCATGGGATTCATATTATTATTACTACTTTCAAATAGCATGATAAAGCTCAGAGAGATTTAGTGAATTGCCCTTTTTTTTTAATCCAGGAAGAAAGTGCAATGCCAGGACATGACCCTAGTTTTGCTGATGGTAGTACTCTCTACTAAAGCTGCCTCTGGACTTTATTCAAGAAATGTTAATAAATTGTGAATCAACATCAGGAGTTGGCAGATGGTTCCCAGCTATACGCATTATTCAGCTTAATTGTATTTAATTAGAATGATCAAAATATATGTGTGGGAATATGGATAATGTGCATTTAAAAACTCACCAAGTTTATTAATGTGAGATTGGAATAGACAACTAAATTGTTTCTTCAAAATCCTAATGTAATATAAATTCTTTTTAGAATTTTTAATTTAAAAATGATTATAAAGTTGAACTTCCAGAAATATACACTATAGACACAATTCTAGCTAGTGTTTATTGTGAAAGACAGACATAATACAGTTTTAAAATTGAATTGTCAAAAGTAATTTCCTCTCTTTAAAATATATAATCTACAATCTAGCACAAGAATCCTAAAGAGAATACAAATCATATCAATTCAAATATTATATGTATTTTTACCATATGTTACACACTAGGTGTTGATTTATTATAACTGTGAACATAGTAAATGTAATCTCAAAAATCCATGATGTCCCTTAACTAAAGCAAAGAAATCTATAAGGTTCAGTTGAAAAATAAAAAAGCAAAATTTTTCAGTCACTCTTTAATATTGGAACCAGATAGGCATGCTGACTATTGATTTCACAGTCTTTATCACATACTCAGATGTTCCACAAAGGCAGACGCAACTAGATTCCATTTTCTGCTTGCAATTCTCATTCTTGTTTCTTTTTCCTTTGTTTCATGTTGTAAAAGCAACCCTCAATTATTCTTTTAGTTAGAATTTGTTTTAACAGTCTGCCTATTTCTGTATGATTCTAAGCTTTTCCAGACTCTTTAGCTGAATCAAATAGATGGGGAAACAATGAAAACAGTGACAGACTTTATTTTCTTGGGCTCCAAAATCACTGCAGATGGTGACTGCAGCCGTGAAATTAAAACACACTTGCTCCTTGGAAGAAAAGCAATGACAAACCTACACACCATATTAAAAAGCAGAGACATCGCTTTACCTACAAAGGTCCGTCTAGTCAAAGATATGTTCTTTCCAGTAGTTGTGTATGGATCTGAGAGCTGGACAATAAAAAAAGGCTGAATGCCAAGGAACTGATGCCTTCGAACTGTGGTGCTGGAGAAGACTCTTGAGAGTCCCTTGGACTGCAAGGAGATCAAACCAGTCCATCCTAAAGGAAATCAACCCTGAATATTCATTGGAAAGACTGATGCTGAAACTGAAGCTCCAATAATTTGGCCATCTAATGAGAAGAGCCAACTCATTGGAAAAGACCCTGCTGGGAATGATTGAATGTAGGAGGAGAAGGGGACAACAGAGGATGAGATGTTTGGATGGCATCACTGACTCAATGGACTTGACTTTGAGCAGGCTCTGAGAAATGGCGGGGTACAGGGAGGCCTGGCATGTTGCAGTCCATGGGGTTGCAAAGAGTCGGACACGACTGAGTGACTGAACAACAACGACAAGAAGAATCATTGTCAGTGGGCACACACCACTTCACAACACTCAGTGCATGGCACAGAGCACTGTATTCTTAATTATATTCAGCTAATGTGTAAGAGGAGTCTGCTATTCTTAAGTGCCTATGTTTTGTCAGGCACAAACTAGCTTTCCAAGCAAAAACTAGGTAAATTATATACATTTAATCCTTTTAACAGATCAATTAAGTATAATATATCATTTATTTAACTATTATTTTCAGAAAGCTGAAATACTAAGATAATTTAAGAAGTTTGCTCAAGGCACATATATAGCAAAACTGGCGGGGGGGAGGGGGGGATGGAAATCTATAAATTGAAATGTTGGGAAAACGAGAAGTGTGTGGCAGAGGATTAGATGGTTAAACAGCATCACAGACTCAATGGACATGAATTTGAGCAAACTCCAGGAGATAGTGAAGGACAGGGGAGCCTGGCATGCTGCACTCCATGCAGTTGCAAAGAATCAGACACAACTTGCAGACTGAACAACAACATAGCAAGAATTAAGTGAAAAAAAAAAAAAACACACACACAAAATATTTTTATAATTTTATTTGGAACAAGGTATGCCATCAACCATGGTTGCTTTTTAAATTTTTTTAATGTTTGCCCTATTATCTCACCATTCAGCACTGGTTGCTCCAGGATAATAGCAACTGCCTAAATCTGAATTTCTCAACATATCCTTCCAGATGAACATAGCATAAACAAATAAAATAAAACAGAAGAAACATGAAATAAAAACATGTTTCACCACTTAGGACCACTAGAAGGTAGAGATATTTCACAAATTCAATTATTTAAAAAGAAATAACCACCAAATTTAAATAATGGATGCCAGGAAGGAGAGAGTTCAGTTCAGTTCAGTCGCTCAGTCGTGTCTGACCCACGGACTGCAGCACACCAGGCTTTCCTGTCTGGAATTGGTAACCAACTCCTGGAGCTTACTCAGATTCATGTCCATTGAGTCAGTGATGCCATCCAACCACCTCACCCTCTGTCTTCCCCTTCTCCTCCCACTTTCAATCTTTCCCAGCATCAGGGTCTTTTCCAGTGAGTCAGTTCTTCGCATCAAGTGGCCAAAGTATTGGAGTTTCAGCTTCAGCATCAGTCCTTCCAATGAATATTCAGGACTGATTTCCTTTAGCAAGGACTGGTTGGATCTGCTTGCTGTCCAAGGGTCTCTCAAGAGTCTTCTGCAGCAGCACAATTTGAAAGCATCAAGTCTTTGGTGCTCAGCTTTCTTTATAGTCCAACTCTTAAATCCATATATGATTACTGGAAAAATCATAGTTTTGATTAGATGGACCTTTGTTGGCAAAGTAATGTCTCTGCTTTTTAAAACGCTGTCTAGGTTGGTCATAACTTTTCTTCTAATACTTTGGCCACCTGATCTGAAGAGCTGACTCATTTGAAAAGACCCTGATGCTGAGATAGATTGAGGGCAGGAGGAGAAGGGGACTACAGAAGATGAGATGGTTGGATCGCCTCACTGACTCAATGGACATGGGTTTGGATGGACTCCAAGAGTTGTTGATGGACGGGGAGGCCTGGCGTGCTGCGGTGCATGGGGTCACAGAGTCGGAGACGACTGAGCAACTGAACTGAACTGAACTAGGTTGGTCATAACTTTTCTTCCAAGGAGCAAACGTCTTTTAATTTCATGACTGCAGTCATCATCTGCAGTGATTTTGGAGCCCCTCAAAATAAAGTCTCTCACTGTTTCTATTGTTTCCCCATCTATTTGCCATGAAGTGATGAGACCAGATGCCATGATCTTAGTTTTCTGAAACTTGAGTTATAAGCCAACTTTTATACTCTCCTTTTTCACTTTTAGCAAGAGGCTGTTTAGTTCTTCATTGCCATAAGAGTGGTGTCATCTGCATCTCTGAGGTTATTGACATTTCTCCTGGCAATCTTGATTCCAGCTTGTGTTTCATTCAGTCCAGCATTTCTCATGATGTGCTCTTCATATAAGTTAAATAAACAGGGTGACAATATACTGCCTTGACATACTCCTTTCCTGATTTGAAACCAGTCTGTTGTTCCATGTCCAGTTCTAACTGTTGCTTCTTGACCTGCATACAGATTTCTTAGGAGGCAGGTCAGATGGTCTGGTATTCCCATCTCTTTCAGAATTTTCCACAGTTTGTTGTAATCCACACAGTCAAATGCTTTGGTGTAGTCAATAAAGCAGAAGTAGACGTTTTTCTGGAACTTTCTTGCTTTTTCGATGATCCAGCGGATGTTGGCAATTTGATCTCTGGTCCCTCTGCCTTTTCTAAATCCAGCTTGAACATCTGGAAATTCACAGTTTACATACTGTTGAAACCTTGCTTGGAGAATTTTGATTATTACTTTGCTAGTGTGTGAGATGAGTGCAATTGTGTGCTAGTTTGAGCATTCTTTGGCATGGCCTTTCTTTGGTATTATAATGAAAACTGACCTTTTCCAGTCCTGTGACCACTGGTGTGTTTTCCAAATTTGTTCACATGCTGAGTGGAGCACTTTCACAGCATCATCTTTTAGTATTTGAAATAGCTCAACTGGAATTCCATCACCTCCACTAGCTTTGTTTGTAGTGATGCTTCCTAAGGCCCAGTTTGCTTTATATTCTAGGCTCTCTGGTTCTAGAAGTAGGGAGAGGAGACTGCAAAGAGAGTGGGGGTGTTAGAACACAGAAAAAAATAATCGACAGAATGATAGAATTTAAAACCAAATTGGAATGCTGAACACACATCTAGGAGTTGGTAGTTCATAATACTAGCAACATAGAAAGGGATTCAAAGAGACCTAGACCAGCGGTGGCACTCTCAGTAAAGCATTATTTTTTCTAGGAGAAGCAGAACTATAAAGAGATACGTGGTGCTTCTCAGATAAATGGCAAAGGATGAGGTAGAAAACAAGATGGAATATCCAGAAACAGGCAAAAGTCAGACGAACTGAATGCAACCCCTGTATTAAGCAAATAGAAAGAGAGAGTGTAAATCAGATGAGAAAAATTCCTCACAATAAAAGAACTTCAAAATGAAAGATGTTTATAACACATTATTCCAAATCTTCTCGTGAACGTGAACAAATATTAAACAAGAATGGAGTCAGTAATTCAAATCTTAAGAGTCAATTTGAATTTTAAAAAAACACAGCATGAAATACAATGAGATTTGACTTAACTCGAGAAAAATTATTAGAAGTCAATCTCATCATGAAAATGAAAAGTAGATTACAAAGTGCCCAAGAGAGTATAGATTTGAATGATAATTTAGTAAGGAACTTTGAAGAAAGATAGGAAAAGTGGCCAGTAGAATAAAAATTAGATCCTTAAAAGAATCAGATTAAAAGTGACTAAAGTGGAAGACATATATAATTGGGTGATCTGAAGAAGAAAAAGAAAGAAACAGAATAATGCTTTAAATTTTAATACAAGAAAAATGTTCTTATAAAAAAGTCCACATGGACTTGAGAAAATTGGTCCAGAGCAATCCACTGTAAGACACATTTAGTAAAACTATTGAGCCAAAATTCACAATATACATATAGCATATGAATTTCTATGTACCCTGAACCACCTATATGAAGCAGAAAGTACAGAGGACAGGGAGAAGAAAAATAACTACTCTCGTAATTAAATACCAAGCAATTTAACATAAGATTCTCGGTGCAAGATACATCAAGATGTTAAAAAATAAGAAAGAATAAAGATAAGGGGATATTAGGGACATATGTCAATATTGTGATAATAAGAAATAGATATATTCTTCTGAAGGATGCGTTATAGTCATTAAAAATGGCATGTGTGTGCTCCTTCACTCAGTTATGTCCAACTCTTTTATGACCCTGTGGATTCTAACCCACCAAGCTCCTCTGTCCATGGAATTTTCCAGGCAAGAATACTCCACGAATAATTAAAAACAACACCATCTGATGATAATGGAATAAACTAGAAATTAAAAATAATTAAGCAATATCTAAATTAATTAAAAATGAGAAAGAAAACCTTTTGTTAAATGGTGTTAGGCAAAACAAAAACAAAAACAAAAAAAAAAAACCACACAATAAACGGAGAATTTCTGAAAAATAATGATGAAAACAATACATATCAAATCCATGGTATATATTTCAAGCAGTGGTGTTAAATTCCTAACTAAAAATGCTAGAAAAGATCGACAATGCGACCCAAAAGAAAACACAATAAAAATTGATAATTGGTAGAAAACAGAAAAGCAATAGATCACATTAATATAATAAATAAAATCATGATTTCTTTAACAAAGTTGACAAATCAGTAACTAACTTGATTAATTTTTAAAAAGGAGACACCATAGATATAGAAAATAAGAAATGACACATAGAAAACATCCACCTGTAAGAAATTTTTAAAATCTTATATTTCTACCTACTACTTGGTATGTCTCTATACAATAAATATGAAGAACAAATTAAATGAACTAGATAATTCTCTAGCCAGATACAATCTAACAAAATTAATCACAACAGATTAAAGGATTAAAGAGACCAATTTGCACATATATGTACAAACATGTAAGGTCATCAAGTGAACATCCCATTTTTAAAGTATTAGTACCAGATGATTTTACAAGGGAATTCAACAAATCTTTGGAGAACAGATAGTATTAATACTACCTAACTTTAACTATAAAAAATGAAGGAAAATCCAAATTTATTTTATGAATGATGTGTTAAATTGATAAATAAACCTGACTAAGATAGTATGAAAACAATAGGATAGATACACTTAATGCATATTGACGTAACAGTTCAAAAATAAAATAGTAGAAAATAGATTAGAGATGGTAACTTGATGTGATACTAATACAGTATTGTATGTCAATTATACCTCAATAAAAATAAATACTAAAAAATTGTGTTTATGTTCAGGCAGCTCAATATCAGAAAAACAAACAACCTAATCAAAATTGGGCAGAAGACTTACACAGACATTCTCCAAAGAAGACATACAGATGGCTAATAATCACATGAAAAAAAAAAAAGCTCAATATTGCTTATTAATAGAGAAATGCAAATCAAAACTACAAAGAAGTATCACCTCACACCAGTCAGAATGGCCACCCTCCAAAAAATCTGCAAACAATAAATGCTGGATAGAATGTGGAGAAAAGGGAATCCTCTTGCACTGTTGTTGAGAATATGAATTGATATATAGTCACAATGGAGAACAGTAAGGAGATTTCTTTAAAAAATAAATCTGGGTATTCTACCAGCAATCCCACAAATGGACATATACCTTGAGAAAACCATTCTAAAATACACATGTACCCTGTTACTCATTGCAGCACTATTTACAATAGCCAGGCTATGGAAACAATCTATCCACTGACAGATGAATGCATAAAGAACTGGTGGTACATTTATGCAATGCAATATTTGTTGTTGCTCAGTCGCACAATCATGTCCATGTGACCCTATGGACTGCGGCATGCCAGGCCTACCTTCACTCACCATCTCCCCAAGTTTGCCCAAATTCATGTTGGTGATGCCAACATGCCATCAGTGATGCCATCCAGCCATCCCACCCTCTGATGCCCTCTTCTCCTTTTGGCCTCAATCTTTCTCAGCATCAGGGACTTTTACAATGATTTAACTGCATCAGGTGACCAAAATACTGGAGCTTCAGCTTCAGCATCAGTCCTTCCAATGAATATTCAGGGTTGATTTTCCTTTAGACTGACTGGTTTTATCTTCTTGCTGTCCAAGGGACTTTCAGGAGTATTCTCCAGCACCACAGTTTGAAAGCATCAATTCTTTGGTGCTCTGCCTTCTTTACAGTCTAGCTCTCACAACCATACATGACTATGCAATATTACTCAGTCATAAAAGGGAATTATTTTGAGTAAGTTCTAGTGAGGTAGGTGAATCTGGAGCTTGTTTTATAGAGTGAAGTACGTCAGAGAAAAACAAATATTGTATATTAATGCATATATATAGAATCCAGAAAAATGGCACTGATGAACCTATTTGTAGGGCAGCAATAGAGACTTAGACATAGAGAACAGACTTGTTCACATAGAATTGAGAAGAGGGTGGACAAATTGAGAGAGTAGCTTTGAAACATTTACATTACCATATGTAAAATAGGTAGCCAGTGGGAATTTCCTTTATGACTCCGGAAGCTCAACCCTCTGCTCTGCGACAACCTAGAGGGCTGGGATAAAGTGGGAGACGGGCGGGAGGTTCAAGAACGAAGGGACACATGTATACCTATGGCTGTTTCATGGTGATGTATGGAAGAAACTAACACAACATTCTAAAGTGGTTTTCCTCCAATTAAAAACAAATACATTTTAAAAATAAAAATAAATTTTAAAAACTGAAAAAAAACAATGTGTATCTGATCCGGATGGTGAGAAGATTAAAAGTGTCTATGAAATGTTAGAAAAATGCTTGGTTCAATCAATGTTGATGATTTCTAATGAATAAACAAATTAAAACATTAAGTGAATATTTGTATCACATAATACACATACATGTATATAAAGAGATTATAACAAGATTTGTAGTTATGATTTTGTCAGAAGAACCAGATTTACTTTCTGGCTTTAGAAAGCAGAACCGTGGGTGACAAGAAAAGTGAGCTCAGTTCCATGAATGCCCCTGTATACTATATGAAGACTTTTCAGATCCCAGTGCAAGGAGTGCTATCCTAAGGAGAACCAATTGTCTTACCCATAGTGATGATGAAGATTATTACATGGAAAAGACACTGTAGCTAGTATTTGTAAAGGGGGCTATTTTGAAAGATATTTTCATACAGATCTTAGGAGATCTAAAATGATTCTCCTCAACTTTTTGACTGAAAACTAATCCACACATGTATAATGGAAACTAGGTTAGAAAGAGGAAAGAATCACTGGAGAGTAACACTAAGATACTCCCACAGTGTACAGAGAATAATTTTCATTCCCACCTGTCAGAATGGGAAGAACACTGAATGTATGGGTAGAGGGGTTGAGTGCTCAGAGCTATTATGAACACATTTCATTTGTTAAATAAACATAGAGGAAAACACATTATAATGAGAAAAATGTATTAAAATTTCAAGAGGAATTCTGGAAATCAAAAATAAAATAGCTGGGAAAGAAAACACACTGGACAGGTTAAATAGTATGTTTGAAACAACAGTAGAAAATGTCAATGAATTTTTAAATATTCCTAATATAATAAGAGAACAAAGGAATTAAAAGCAATAGATAAAGCCTCAGTAAGCTGTTCGTCAATATCACATAGTCTATTTGAGCTATTGAAGCTAGAATTCGGTACCAAAAGAATAATGAAAAACTAATGGTCAAACTGTTCCAAATGTGAAGAAAATATACATGGACAAATTAAAGCAATACAAGAAATCACAGTAAATTTGGGGTAAAGAAAACCACAGCAAAGCACATGATAATTAAATAGCTGAAAATCAGAGATAAAAGGAAAATATTAAAGGCAATCAGGAAAATGACATTGATTGTATATAAATAGATATTTATATTGTATATTATGTATACAATATATATACAATGTCTATTGTATATAAATAGACATTGATTGTTTATAAGTATGTGATAAAACCCTTTCTAATAATAGAATGCTAACAGAAGTAGAATAGTCTGTGAATTGGAAAATTACTGTTTTAGAATTAATGTAGTAAACTGTATTCTGGTAAAGAAAACATTGATGGGTACTGAAACTATCAGTCAGTTCAGTCACTCAGTAATGTCCAACTATTTGCAACTCCATGGACTGAAGGATGCTAGGCTTCCAGTCCATCACCAACTCCTGAAACTTGCTCAAACTCATGTCCATTGAGCCAGTGATGCCATACAACCATCACATCCTCTGTTGTCCCCTTCTCCTCCTGCCTTCAATCCTTCCCACCATCAGGGTATTTTCTAGTGAGTCAGTTCTTCGCATCAGGTGGCCAAAGTACTAGAGTTTCAGCTTCAGCAATCAGTCCTTCCAATGAATATTCAGGACTGATTTCCTATAGGATGAACTGGTTGGATCTCCTTGCAGTCCAAGCAACTCTCAAGAGTCTTCTCCAGCACCAGTTCAAAAGCATCAATTCTTTGGCGCTCAGCTTTCTTTATAGTTCAACTCTCATATCCATAATGACTACTGGAGAAACCATAGTTTTGATTAGGTGGACCTTTGTTGGCAAACTAATGCCTCTGCTTTTCTTCCAGGGAGCAAGGGTCATGAATGCAGTTACCTTTGCAGTGATTTTGGAGCCCAAAAAGTCTGTCACTGTTTCCATTGCTTCCCCATCTATGTGCCACGAAGTAATGGGACCAGATGCCATGATCTTAGTTTTCTGAATGTTGAGTTTTAAGCCAACTTTTTCACTCTCCTCTTTCACTTTCATCAAGAGGCTCTTTAGTTCTTCACTTTCTGCCATAAGGGTGGTGTCATTTGCATATCTGAGGTTATTGATATTTCTCCAGGCAATCTTGATTACAGCTTGTGCTTCATGCAGCCCCGCATTTCACATGATGTACTCTGCATATAAGTTAAATAAGCAAGGTGACAGTATACAGCCTTGATGTACTACTTTCACAATTTGGAACCAACCTGTTGTTCCATGTCTGGTTCTAACTGGTACTTTTTGACCTGCATACAGATTTCTCAGATGGCAGGTAAGATGGTCTGGAATTCCCATTGCTTGAAGAATTTTCCACAGTTTGTTGTGATCCACACAGTCAAAGGCTTTGGCATAGTCAATAAAGTAGAAGCAGATGCTTTTCTGGAACTCTCCTACTTTCTCGATGATCCAACGGATGTTGGCAAAACTGCCTATGTTGTTGAAACTGCCTATTGAGAGCTCTGTGGAACTGAAGGAAGCCTCAAACCAATAGCCAGCAAGAAATTGAGGCCCTCAGTCCTGCGCCCTGCAAGGTTCTGAATTCTGCTAATAACCAGGTAAGATTTGAAGGAGATCCTTTTGCAGCTGATCCTTGAAATGATATCACAGCCTCAATTGACATCTTGATTATGGCAAAGATTCTGAAGCAGAAGACCCTGTTGAGTCCAAACTGAAGATCCAATGTAACTGTCATACCATAAACGCGTGTACTTTACGATGTTAATTTTATGGCCCTACTGTTCTAGGATGGGGCTTCCCAGGTGGCACTAGTGTTAAGGAACTTGCCTGTCAATACAGGAGATGTAAGAGATGTGGGTTCAATCTCTGGGTCAGGAAGATCCCCTAGAGCAAGTCATGGCAGCCCACTCCAGTATTCTTGCCTAGAGAATCCCATGGACAGAGGAGCCTGTCAGGCTACAGTCCATAAGGTTGCACTGAAGCAACTCAGCAAGCATGCATTGTTCTACAACAATAGATAATTAATACAGCAAGCAATCAAAATTAACATCTTGAATAAGAGATAAAGATTATATGCTACCAGATGTGAGACTCTGAAAAAGATACATTATTTATGTAGTGTTCAAGCCCCAAATGCACAACTTGAATCTACTCATAGAGAAACATCAGCAAAATGAAGGTTCATGAATATTCTATAAACTTACTAGTTGCAGGACTTCCCTTTAGGTCCAGTGGTTAAGACTTCACCTTCCAATGCAGGGGGTCTAGATTTGATTTATCCCTGGTTGGGGAGCTAAGATCCCATAATCTATGGCCAAAAAAAGAAAAGAAAAAAATATCATAACAAATTAGATAAAGACTTCATAAATGGTCCACAGAAAAAAAGTTTAAAAAATTACTAGTTGTATTTTTAATGGCACTAAAGAAAATATAAGACATTGCTGTATATGTAATTGAACAATTTTGGTTTTAGGAAATGCATGTTAAGTCTTATGGGTTTATAAAGCTACTGTATGGTTTTATAAAGAGGATTATAAAGCAAGTGTGGGAAGGTGTTAAAAATTAATACATCTGCAGAAAATATTCAGTTATTTCTTACAATTTTTTGCAAAATTTTCTCTTTCAAATTATTTTTAAATAAAATGGCAAAAATAAAGATAAACAGACATTCGGGTGTTCCTTGGCACATTGTGTTACACTGAGAAACCTAATGGAATTTAGGATTTCACAAGATATGATCAAGGGACTATCACACATTAAGCCCTATATATCTTTAGTTAGAAACGCACAAACCATTAATGCCTTTTAGTTTCTACTAGTTTGCAGAATTCTTGACATGTAGAGGTAGAAAAAAATGTAAGTTTTCTCCATTCCTAGTTTAGAAAGTACCCTAATACATTTTATCAAAAGCTAATTAAAATTCCATGCCACTGGTAAAAAGAACATGAACACGAAATTTAGCAAAGGTAGATAAATCACTGGGACACTGGGAATTGACTGCAAGGGAAAAGAACTTGAATATTGCAGCAAAACTAGGCCATCTATTCACTTCAACAGGAATCGATCGCTTGTAATTTATCTACAGAGCTCCCTAGAAAAGAGAGGGGAAGCCATGGTATCATTATCATCATCATACAATTACTTATGTGTTAAATGGGTAATAAAACATGATGATATGCATTGTAAAGTAGAATGGTAGAAGGATCAGAATAGGATATGGGAAGAGGACAATTCTAATTTTAGGGAAGACACAAATAAATCATTTTCTCTCTTCAACTTCTCTCTGTCTGATCCTCAGACTTGAAAAAATGCAGTCGGATTTTACTAAATTACTATTGCTCTCTCTAGTAGTTACAGTGACATTTAAAACTTTTAAGCATATATACAGTCTACATTATATTTCTCTGCAATTTACAAAATGATATTTAATGACATAGTAGCTTCAAAATCAAAGGAGTTTTTAAAAATTTTTGGCAGACTGGGAGGCTCAAGAGATGTATATCAGGTTATACACTACCTCTGATTTCTAGGTCATCACTTTAAATTCCATTCTGCCTAATGACCACTAGCTGTTCAAAGTGAAATGAACTTGGAGTTTAACAGAGTTCAACAGTCATTTGTACTATCTACTGCCTTTTCTAGTTTGTGGGTAAATAGTCTCTAGTCACCCCTGTGCCTTCAGTTCAGTTCAGTTCAGTGGCTCAGTTGTGTCCAACTTTTTGTGACCCCATGAACCACAGCATGCCAGGCCTCCCTGTCCATCACCAACTCCCACAGTTCACCCAGATTCATGTCCACTGAGTCGGTGATGCCATTCCAACCATCTCATCCTCTGTCATCCCCTTCTCCTCCTGCCCTCAATCTTTCCCAGCATCAGGGTCTTTTCAAATGAGTCAACTCTTCACATGAGGTGGCCAAAGTATTGGAATTTCAGCTTCAAACATCAGTCCTTCCAATGAGCACCCAGGACTGATCTCCTTTAGGATGGACTGGTTGAGTCTCCTTGCAGCCCAAGGGACTCTCAAGAGTCTTCTCCAGCACCACAGTTCAAAAGCATCAAGTCTTTAGCACTCAGCCTTCTTTATGATCCAAATCTCACATTCTTATGTGACTACTAGAAAAACCATAGCCTTGACTAGATTGACGTTTGTCAGCAAAATGATGTCTCTGCTTTCTAATATGCTGTCTAGCTTTTTCATAGGTTTTCTTCAAAGGAGCAAGTGTCTTTTTAAGTTCATGGCTGCAATCACCATCTACAGAGATTTTGGAGCCCAAGTAAATAAAGTCTGTCACTGTTTTCCCATCTATTTGCCATAAATTGATAAGACCTGATGCCATGATCTTAGTTTCTTGACTGTTGAGTTTTTTTTTCTTTTTTAGCATGTTGATTTAGTATTTTTATTATTATTATTATTTTTTGTGTGTGTGTGTATCCATCTTTTTTTTTTTTTTTTTATTAGTTGGAGGCTAATTACTTCACAACATTTTAGTGGGTTTTGTCATACATTGATATGAATCAGCCATAGATTTACACGTATTCCCCATCCCGATCCCCCCTCCCACCTCCCTCTCCACCCGATTCCTCTGGGTCTTCCCAGTGCACCAGGCCCGAGAACTTGTCTTATGCATCCCACCTGGGCTGGTGATCTGTTTCACCATAGATAATATACATGCTGTTCTTTCAAAACATCCCACCCTCACCTTTTCCCACAGAGTTCAAAAGTCTGTTCTGTATTTCTGTGTCTCTTTTTCTGTTTTGCATATAGGGTTATCGTTACCATCTTTCTAAATTCCATATATATGTGTTAGTATGCTGTAATGTTCTTTATCTTTCTGGCTTACTTCACTCTGTATAAGGGGCTCCAGTTTCATCCATCTCATTAGGACTGATTCAAATGAATTCTTTTCAACGGCTGAGTAATATTCCATGGTGTATATGTACCACAGCTTCCTTATCCATTCATCTGCTGATGGGCATCTAGGTTGCTTCCATGTCCTGGCTATTATAAACAGTGTTGAGTTTTAAGCCAACTTTTTCACTCTCCTCTTTCACTATCATCAGGAGGCTCTTTAGTTCCTCTTCACTTTCTGCCATTAGGGTGATGTCATCTGCATATCTGTGCTTGTTGATATTGCTCCCAGCAATCTTGATTCCAGCTTGTGCTTCATCCATCCCAGCATTTCACATGATGTACTTTGCATAAGAGTTAAATAAGCAGTGTGACAATATACTGCCTTGACCTACTCCTTTCCCAAGTTAGAACCAGTCCATTGTTCCATGTCTAGTTCTAACTATTGCTTCTTGACCCGCATACAGGTTTCTCATGAGGCAGGTAAGGTGGTCTGATATTCCCATCTCTTGAAGAATTTTCCACAGTTTGTTGTGATCCACACGGTCAAAGCTTTAGCATAGTTAATGAAGCAGAATTAGGTGTTTTTCTGAAACTCTCTTGCTTTTTCTATGATTCAACAGATGTTGGCAATTTGTTCTCTGGTTCCTTTGCTTTTTCTAAACCCAGCTTGTACATCTGAAAGTTGGTTCATGTACTGTTGAGACCTAGCTTGAAGGATTTTGAGCATTGCCTTGCAGGTATGTGAAATGAGCGCTATTGTACAGGAGTTTGAGCATTCTCTGGCATTACCCTTTTTGGGGATTGGAATGAATACTGACCTTTGCAAGTCCTGTGGCCACTGCTGTTTTCCTTATTTGTGTGCATATGGAGTGCAGCACTTTAGTAGGATCATCTTTTAGGATTTGAAATAGTTCAGCTGGAATTCCATCACCTCCACTAGCTTTGTTCATAGTGATGCTTCCTAAGCCCCACTTGACTTCATACTCCAGGATGTCTGTCTGGTTCTAGATGAGTGACCACACCATTGTGGTTATCTGGGTCATTAATACCTTTTTTGTACAGTTCTTCTGTATATTCTTGCCACCTCTTCTTAATCTCTTCTGCTTGTGTTAGGTCCTTTTGTTTTCTGCCCTTTATTGTACCCATCTTTGCAAGAAATAGTCTCTTGTTATCTCTAATTTTCTTGAAGTGATCTCTAGTCTTCCTCATTCTATTGTTTTCCTCTATTTCTTTGCTTTGTTCACTTAAGAAGGCTTTCTTATCTCTCCTTGCTATTCTTTGAAACTGCATTCTTTCCCTTTTTCCTTTGCCTTTCACTTCTCTTCTTTCCCTAACTATTTGTGAGGCCCTCTCAGAAAACCATTTTGTCTTCTTGCATTTCTTTTTTGGGGGATGGTTTTAGTCACTGAATCATGTACAATGTTACAATCCTGCATCCATAGTTCTTCAGGCACTCTGTCTATCAGATCTAATCCATCAAATCTATCTTTGCCACTTCCATAATCATAAAGATTTGAATTATAGCATGCCTGAATGGCCTAGTGGTTTTCCCTACTTTGAGGGCCTACTGAGCATCAGATAATATTTCACTTTCAACCTCATGTAATGTTCATAATTTGCTGTGAGGTAGTTATAATTGTTCCTAGTAAATAGAAAAACCACCTCATCTTAGAGACATTATACAGCTTCTCTAAGACACATAGCTTTTGTTGTTGTTGTTGAAATTAAGTCTCAAAGCTGAAAATGATTCATTTAATTATTAATTTAGTAAATATGACTGACCTAACTTCCTTCTAACATTCTCCAAAACTCTGGAGAGGCAGTGGTAGACAAAAGAGGCAAAGACTAATCTCTTGGGAGCAAGGCATTCAATAAACAAACATGTTACTTATAACATTTTAAATGCTAATAATGTTATAAAGGCTAAAGAAATAAATTTATTGATGATGGAGTGAAGGAGTATGTTTTTTAATAAATGATCCAGACAAAACTAAAGATTGTGATATTTGATCAGAGACCTGAATGATAACAAGGCACCGTTTGATGCAAATCTTAGCTAACAGCATAAGAGCTTTCTAATCAGGGGGAAGGTGAAGTTCTGTAGCAGGAATGGCTTTGATTGTTTGAAGAAAAGCCAAGGGAGCTTGTTTGCCTGGAGAACAATGAGCAGAAGAGCACCTGTAATAAGTGAAAGTGAAGTCACTCAGTCGTGTCCGACTCTTTCCGACCCCATGGACTGTAGCCTGCCAGGCTCCTCAACCATGGGATTTTCCAGGCAAGAACACTGGAGTGGGTTGCTAGTTCCTTCTCCAGGGGATCCTCCTGACCCAGGGGTCAAACCCAGGTCTCTTTCAGGTCCCCTTCAGTCTCCAGGCAGACTCTTTACCATCTGAGCCATCAAGGAAGCCCCTGTAATAAATTACAGGGAAGCCTCTGTAATAAATGGAGTCAAAACAGCATTGGCTTTGAGTGTGGGGATAAGAACTGAGTGTTAAACCCTTAGAATAATGACTGGACAGAGAAGGTATGTTGACTGGTCCTCTCAGAAGCAGACTCTGAGAAGGAATTTGGAATAACAAGTGACTTACTGTAAATCATTGCAGGGGAAAACATAAAAGAGGGAAGAAGCTGAGTTAAGCAGAGAAAGCCTCCAGACTCTGATGCAGATCTGATAGGCAATGCTAGAAGAAGCAGAATTGGGCAGGGAGAGCTTCAGACCCTGAACTGGATCATGATGCAGATCTGAGGAAGTGTTGGCCAACCCAATGGGGAACTCCCAAGTGAAAGTTTCCCAAGAGGGATCCCCGTTTTTCTCAGGTGTTGATTGGGGCCACCTCTGGATGGTGTAACCTCAGCTCAAACTGAAGAGGATCTTGAAGGCACTATAGTTGGAAACTAATAACTGACTGCACTTCCCTTCGTGAAGGAAGATTCAGACAGTAAACCTCTATAGTTCCCATAGAGGTTGTAGCTGGTATACTTTCAACTTACTCGCATCCTCTTCATTTACTTTATTTAAGTATAGTTGATGGACAATATTCTATTAGTCTCAGGTTTATGGCATAGCGATTCAGTATTTTGTAGATTATACTCCATTTACTGTTAGTACAAAATAATGGTTCTGTACTTGTCTCTGTACAGTACCTGTACTGTACTTGTTGCTTATCTATTTTGTATGTGTTAGTTTGTATCCCTTAATCCCATACCCCTATCTTGCCCCTCCCACCTTCCCTTTCCCCACTGGTATCCACTTGTTTGTTTTCTACATCTGTGAGTCTTTTTCTGTTTTGTTATATACATCCATTTGTTTTGTATTTTTTAGATTCCACATATAAGTGATAACATACAATATTTGTCTTACTCTGATTTATTTCACTAAGCATAATACTCTCTAGGTCTATCTATGATGTTGCACATGTCAGAATTTCATTCTTTTTGATGGCTGAGTAAGTTTCCATTATATGTATCACATCTTCTTTATCCATTTATCTGTTGGTAGACACCTAGGTTGCTTCAATATCTTAACTATTATAAATACTGCTGCTATGATCATTGGTGTGCATGTATCTTTTCAAATTAGTGAATTGTTTTTATATATACCCAGGAATAGAGTTGCTGGATCACATGAGAATTCTATTTTTAATTTCTGGAGTAACCTTCATAGTGTTTTCCATAGTGGCTGCACCAATTTACATTCCTGCTGACACTGTACAAAAGTTCCCTTTTCTCCACATCCTCTCCAACATTTCTTATTTATAGACTTTTTTTTAAAAAAGATTTATTCATTTATTTATTTTGGGGTGCAGTGGGTCTTTGTTGCTGCACATGGGATTTCTCTAGTTGCAGTACGCAGGCTTCTCATTGTGGTGGCTTCTCTTCATACTAAGCACAGGCTCTAGGGTGTGTGGACTTCAGTAGTTGTGGTTCATAGGTTCTTAGTAGTCGTGGTCCCTGGGATTAGTTGCTCAGCAGCATGTGGGATCTTCCTGGGCCAGTGATCAAACTCACGTCCCTGGCATTGGCAGGAAGATTCTTAACCACTGGACCACCAGGAAAGCCCCAGATATTTTGATGATAGCTATTCTGACAAGTATGACATGATATCTCATTGTGGTTTTGATTTGTATTTCTCTGGTGATTAATGATGTTGGGCATCTTTTCATTTGTTTGTTAGTCATCTATATATCTTCTTTGGGAAAACGTCTATTCAGGTCATCTGCCCAACTTTTAATCAGCTTGTTTTTTTGATATTTAGTTGTATGATTTATTTATGTGTTTGGAGTATTAACACATTATCAGTCATATCATTTGCAAGTATTTTCTCCCATTTAGTATGTCTTTCATTTTATTATTGGTTTCCTTTGCAATGCAAAATGCTTTAAGTTTAATTTAGGTCCCATTTTTAAATTTTTGCTCTCCTGTTAAAAACTCACTCCTCAGGGGTTTATATGGAGTGTTTTAAAACGAAGTTTTCAGTAATGCTATTTCACTGCGATTTGGGAAAGAAATCTTGCCAGAGTTGAAGCTATGTTGAAGTATCATGATCTCTTACTCTCCTCAGAGGATTTCCAGGGAAGAAATGTGCAAGAAGGCAACAAAGACCCAACCTGGAAGCTACAACTGAGAACAAGCACCTGGTCAGTTTGAACTTTAGAAGCTAATACTAATGCTAACACCATTTGAAAAGGAAAAATTCAATTTCAAGAGTAGAGTTAAAAATGTATTTTTATATCCATATAAACTAATTGTTCCCAATTTGGAGACTTTGGGACCACTTTGCTAAATGTTAGATAAACACTTTCATTATTTTACTCTCATAACATAATAATCAGATAGTGCTTCATGAAATATTGGGTAAGTTTTGAAACCAATCAACAACAATCTACTGATTTGAAGACATGAAAAAGTTAAACACAGAGGAACTGTTGTATGTTGACACTGTTAGTCCAACTGTGTACATATGTCAGAAGTAACATTATTAATATAATTATTATTATCTGGCACTATGCTAAGAGATTTATTAATATTTTCTCGTTGAATTTCCAAACAACCCTATAGTGTATGTCTTAATGTTAATAATATGATGATTAAAATAGTAATATTAATATTATTCAACACTTTACATTACTCATTTAACCCCCAACAACTCTACCATAAATATTATTATTGTTGGAAGTCAAGAAATAAGAAGGAGTTCTCTTTCCTGCTGTGTGTGCTAACCATGGTTGTTATTTAACAAAAATAAATCCATAAACTCTTTTACCATCACCTAGTCATCTATATCCTCCTCACTCATTCCTTACACATTCTTTTGGACTGTGCTTGTCACTTACTTTTAACTCATAAGGAGAAGTTAGGAGCATTAAGACAAAAAGAGAAAAAAAAAAAAACTACAATTAATTTAGTACTTGCCACTTCCAAATTATTATTTTTTATTATAATAAACATCTATTTATTATTATAATAATAAAATAATATTTTATTATTATCCCCATTTTATAGAAGAGTGAATACTGTGACACAATGGGATTCCATTGGTGTTCCAGTAACTTGTGTCTCCAATGACCATGCTTTTAATCAATATGATATTTCTTATTTTTCACACATACATATGAGGTTTCTCTTACTGTTCATTTTAATGTTATTTGTATAGGACATGAGATAGGAGTTTCTAGGTAGTTAACTGGGTAACTTTCCCTGATCTCTAAATCCAAGACACACTGCTCACTTTTCTTTACCCTGTTGTTTATCTGGATACACATCGGCAGTCACTGAAGTGCAAAGCCTCTAGACTTCTAGACTGAACATGCTGCAGACTGTCAGTTCAGTTCAGCTCTAAGGTCCTAGTCAATGTGTTAAGATTGACAGGCAAGTTTTTATAATCCGGTTTAGGTCTATCCATACCCCTTTGCTCTCTTTTAGTCATCCTCTCTTGTGTTTCTCCTGATTTTAAAAGACAAATGACTTGATAAAGTTGCAGAGATTACCAGTCTCCAATAATAGAGGGAACTGAAAGTAGCCTTGAGTTTGGAGTAAAATGGCTCTGAGGTTTAATTTGATCTATGTCACTTATCTGCCATGTGACTTGTGATTTAGCCAAATTCCCTCCTTCTTTTCAAACAAACAGAACAAGCTCTTTGTACAATATACTTGGCTGCTTTGAGGATTAAATAAATGATTTTTTAAATAAAATATCTAGGATACAGTAGGTGCTCATGAAATAGAAGTATCCAAAATTTGAGAGGGATGGTGATTGATAATTTATTCTGTTGTAGATATTTTTAATTTTTTAAAAAAGGTATATGATTCATTTTTCTCCTGCTTTAGTATGCTAATTGTCAGCCATGCTAGGAATGTTAAAATGTGACAATAATAGAGGTAAATTGGAAAGAAAGAAAGTTGGTTCTTTGTGACTCTAGAACATGTAAATTGTAAGCAAACCTATAAATATATCCATCATTCTCCACTGCAACAGTTATTATTTATCTATTCTCACATCATGTGCTACACATAAGTGAAATAAAGCTGAGTAATAGCCTCTCCCCCAAAAAATCTTTAAATGAGTGCCATTAAATACCATTAATGATATACAGAATTCAAGAATAGAACTGAATTTCACTTCAGGCTCTATCTAACAAGTAAAGAAATCTTCAAATTCTAAAATTAGAATTTTAAAGGAAACATTTTCCCACCTAAAACAAGTTAGACAATTTGCCTATAAATATTGTCAAGAGTCCTGAAAAAGTAAACATTGTTAACCTATTAATGTTTCAGATAAATTTAAGCAATAATCAGTGAGCTTAGAGGTGTCCCCATTGCCAACATCAAACTTCAGTGTTGATAGCTTTTGGCCTCACCCTTTCTACAGGCCATGAATCTTTCAAAATGTTTAATGTCAAAAATATATTCTAAGACTGATACTATAGTATTAATGAGGCAATATTTTATTCATTTGTAAAGGAAAATAACATTAAATAAGTTGCTTTATTGAAAGTTCTCCAAACAATTAAGTGGACAAGACATTGCTGTTACTGATTCCTTATAAAGAAACATGATTGCAGAAATATAGATTTTTTTAAACTACAATATTTAATCTACAGAAGGAAACCTAAAGCTCATGACAGATCAACATCTAGAATATCCATGGGTAAGATAATTGCTCAGTTGATAACAGGATTGATTAGGCAGAAAAACAATTTCTATGAAGCATAAAATTTGGGAAATGAACTGTTTAATTTAATGAGCAAAATTGCTGTATAGACCATTTGTGATTGATTGTACTATTTATTACATAAGTTCCAAGGTGAAAGTCAATTCTTATCATTTATGATAACCACAGATATTAGTGTAGATCTTTCTTTGAAAGCCTTGTGGAAGTATTTTCACACAAGTATCCTAGGAAGAAGACATGAAATATTCAAAATAACACTAATGAGATTAATATACATCATCTTTCTGAAAGAGCACTTCAATCAATCTTCAGAATGGAGGAATAAGTAATACTAAACTCATTATGCTTATGGAAAATTATGAGACAGTGAACTTAAGCAGCTTGTTCAAGGTCACAAAATAAAATCACTTCTGACATACAAATAGAATCCAATCTGTCATTTTGCCTTTTGTCAAATATTTCTTTTTTTTTTCCACTTTAGAAAATACTTAGGTATTTCACTACATAAGCGAATGTTAGAATTATATAGTAATACATCTCTTTTTATATTTAACCCTAGAATATATTAAAAAGGCTTGTTATTAGGGCAGATATTAATAAGAGAGCAAGACAAAATAACATTCTTACCTATTCAACATGGAAAAAGAAAAAATGGTATTTTCTAAGAATGTTTCGACTCATGGAATTATTACCTTTATTGAGATAAAAAAAAAATGTATCATTCCTATTGTACATTCTATAACAAATTTCTTTATAGAACTTACATGTTTTTGGATATAAGTTATATAAATTATATACCAGCCTTAATGTAAATACTGTTCAGTAACTTACAAACTATTTCATTTCAATATCTTTGTAGTTTGGACCCTAATGTTCATTTCAATATCTTTGTAATTTGGACCCTAATGTGTCACTAGCAGCTCAAAATTAAAGACAAAATGTATATTCAGATGATAATCATGCAAACAGGATTGCTGCTTTATAGAGAGAAACACATCACTTCATGGTTTATAGGCATCATAATTTCAACAGAAGCCCTTGGAGCATCACTGAGACTCTGATACTCACCTCTATCTGACCAGGACTCCAAATTGGGAGCTAGTGATGAGATAAGTAGAAAGAATGGATTGAGGAAGATGCAGCAGTGGTGGCCACAACATCCAGTTTCTAGGAAAAGGAGTCTGAACTTTTAGTCTCTTTTAGTCACACAGGTTTCCTCAGTGGACTGGTTTTGTGACAAGACTTTTGTGTTTCTGTACTTTTGTCCATTTTCTGAGCTTGCCCCTCAACCATCAGTTGAGTGATTTTTAAAATGTCTCTTCAGTAAATCTCTTCCTCATTTAACTTGAAAAGAATATATTTTAATCATTTACAAATAAAAGTACTTAGTTCAGTTGTCAACCACAGCCCTCATGTGTCTATGGGTGATTTAGACTAGAAAAGCTAACCCTGTCATGAATGCCTTAGAGCAGTAGAAAACAGTTATCCTGAACACCTCAAAATTAATCAAGACAAGATTAAAATTCTCAGCATCTATTTGTTCAAATTTACCTATATGGAAACTATAATACTTGCAGATATTCCTACTAAACTTTTTGAATCTGTTTGACCAGCTAGAAATATTATCCTCCACCAATAAAACCCATGAGGATAAAGACAGAAAAAAGTATTGAGGCAAAGAAGCAAACTCTATTATTCTTGACCTGAAATAAGATCTCTTGTCCCTTGACAACTAGCCTAGTGCTTTCCTTCCACATTGCACTGCCTCCCAGCCATTAGAGGAGGAAAGTGTTTTACTTAAATTATTGGTCTGGTGAGTACTTTGGGAAGTGAACTCTGATCTCTTTCTAAAACCATGGGTATTTGTAAATCTTCAGGGAGAAGACTTAAAATACTGAGCACTGTCTTAGAGAACAGTTTTTTTTTTTTTTCCTTCCCTGTGTAAAAGCTACCCCAATGAAGAGAATATAAGAAATAAAGAATCAGAGGAGGGAGGCCAACTACAAAAGATAGGTCTTCATTGACCATGAATTATTAATATTTTTGAGGAGGGGTGCATTAGCTGATGGGCTTCGACAGGGTCTGGATTTTTTTTAATATTCTCTATGTATTTCTGTATTTCAGAAACTAAAAATTTTGAAAAAAAAACTTTCATTTTAGCCACCAATATTACTTAAACACTGCTTCAACACAGTGTTTAAAAAATGGAATAACTAATATTTAAGACCCTAACAATCATGTGGAGTTAAGTGAAATAAATTTACGTCAATAAAATCCACACCTTGAATTTGTCTGGGGGGCTAATTAAATACTACATGTAAACTTTACTTAAGAAATAATGCATGCCTCTACAGTAAATTATAGAACTGAATAGTTACACTGCTCCTTGGAAAGCAGTGTTACCTTTTTAAGAATTTTACTAAGTAGTCTATTATTCTCAAAAAAACAGCAGGAACTCAAAACAAACACTTAAAATAATTTGACCTATTAATTTCCACCATTTTCCAGAATGCTAGAAATCAATGAAAGATTTTTAAAATGTGACTTTCTCAGGATTGTGGAAAGGAGAAAATTTATTTATTTGAATATGTAAATTCAAAATGAGTTAGTCATCTTAGAAAGAAGTAGATCCAAACAGATAAGACTGACTATTCCCACCAAAAACAAGGCTCATTCAGACAACAGTTTATAAAGGAGGCCCAGAAGAGAATGTCTAGACATTTATTTAGTTCTATAACTCAACTCACAATGTAACAGTAAATAAAGGTGATTTTCTAATAAATAAGTCAACAACAGATGCCTTATATATGATTTCTAATGTATTATGGGCATATGTTTTGCTAGAATTAATTTTGCTAAGCAGAACATTATATTAATACTTCTTGAACTTGTTGGAAATTGAATCTATGATTTGATTTGATAGGAAACCCTGAAAAAATATTTTTTATTCCTTAATATCTGCTACTCAGAGAAATCATGGTAGTAATACACAGGGAGCATATAATATGTTAACAGAGGGTACTTGCCAATTTTCTGCTTTACTTTCCTTTTGCATGAACATTACGGTGTTCACTTTTTCAAGCTTTCCCTTCTGTAGGAAGTGAGAACGGGGCTCTCTTAGAATCCTGATATTAAGGAACAAGACTCAATGTGGTAGTTATGATTTCAGGAAGAAAGATTTGTGACGTGTACCATAAAGTGAGCAATTAGACATTTTGCTTCAATGTCAAAAGGTGATTTTTATAAACAAATAATTTGATTTGGTCTCCGTTTACCTTTGTATTTCCCTGGATAGGCTTTATACATGCACACACATAAACACACACACAATGCTATAGCACATAAAATTATGTTCTGTTCCTCTAACATCTCATGTTTTCTATTACTTCCAGGCATTCAGGCATATTATTTCCTGTGTATATGTATTTTTATGACTTATTCCATCTGGCTAATTACTATTCATACTTCAGGCCCCACTTAGATGTCATTTCCACTAGGAAGCTTTCTTAACTGCCAAGATTTCTTCATCCACATTCTCAGTGGTTTAGTTAAATACCTTTTCTGTGTTTCTATTCCCTGTATCATCTATATCAGGTGCAATTCTTGACAACATTACACTTTCCTGGGAACTTATCTGTATCTTTCTCTAAATTATAATTGCTCAGGAACTGTGTGGGTCATGTTTGCCCTATATTTTCAGTATCTAGCATGGTATTTGGCACATAGAACATTCTCAGTAAATTATTGCTAAGGACAGTCTTTAAGGTAGTCCTTATAGCTACAGTCAAAAACAGGTCATGGTGGATGAGAGACAATTTCTGAAGTGTCACACCTGAAACAGGTAAATTGAAACAAACAATAGATAGTTCTGAGTTTTGTAAAGAGTACACTTAGAATAAAGCTGAGTAGTGGACAAATTATTAATTCAAAGAGTTGAGAAAGAAGATATTACTGTTGTCATGTGTTAATGCAGCATTGCATATTGGAAAAGTAAAATTATCATGGATTTCAGGCTTGAAAAACACTAAAAAAGAATGTCTTTTCATCATGGGAGACTAGAATGCAAAAGTAGGAAGTCAAGAGATTCCTGGGGTACAGGCAAGCTTGGACTCAGAGTACGAAATGAAGCAGGGCAAAGGCCAAGAGTTTTGCCAAGAAAACATACTGGTGATAGCAAACACACACTTCCAACAACACAAGAGATGACTCTACACATGGACATCACCAGACGGTCAATACCGAAATCAGATTGACTATATTCTTTGCAGTCAAAGTTGGAGAAGTTCTATACAGCCAGTAAACACAAGACCAGGAGCTGACTGTGACTCAGATCATGAACTCCTTATTGCCAAATTCAGACTTAAATTGAAGAAAATAGGGCAAACCACTAGGCCATTCAGGTATGACCTAAATCAAATCACTTACAACAATACAGTGGAAGTGATAGATTCAAGGGATTAAATATGATAGACTGGCTGAAGAACAATGGTCATAGGTTTCTGACATTGTACAGAAGGCAGTGATCATAACCATTCGGAAGAAAGTGAAATGCAAAAAGACAAAATGGTTGTCTGAGAAGACCTTAAAAATAGCTGAGAAAAGAAGAGAAGCAAAAAGCAAAGAAGAAAAGGAAAGATATATCCATCTAAATGCAGAGTTCCAAAGACTAGCAAAGAGAGATAAGAAAGCCTTCCTCAGTGATCAGTGCAAAGAAACAGAGGAAAATAATAGAATGGGAAAGACTAGTGACCTCTTCAAGAAGATTAAAGATACGAAGAGACCATTTCATGCAAGTTCAGTTCAGTTCAGTTGCTCACTGTCTGACTCTTTGAGACCCCGTGAACTGTGGCATGCCAGGCCTCCCTGTCCATCACCAACTCCCGGAGTCCACCCAAACCCATGTCCATTGAGTCGGTGATGCCATCCAACCATTTCATCCTCTGTTCTCCCCTTCTTCACTGGCCCCTCATCTTTCCCAACATCAGGGTCTTTTCAAATAATTCAGCTCTCCGCATCAGGTGGCCAAAGTATTGAACTTTCAGCTTCAACATCAGTCCTTCCAATGAACACCCAGGACTGATCTCCTTTAGGATGGACTGGTTGAATCTCATTACAGTCCAAGGGATTCTCAAGAGTCTTCCCAGCACCACAGTTCAAAAGCATCAATTCTTTGGTGCTCAACTTTTTTTATAGTCCAGCTCTCACATCCATACATGACTACTGGGAAAACAAGAGCCTTGACTAGATGGACCTTTGTTGGCAAAGTAAAGTCTCTGCTTTTTCATATGCTATCTAGGTTGGTCATAACTTTCCTTCCAAGGAGTAAGCGTCTTTTTATTTCATGGCTGCAATCACCATCTGCAGTGATTTTGGAGTTCCCCAAAATAGTCAGTCACTGTTTCCACTGTTTCCCCATCTATTTGCCCAGATTGCTCAGTGAGTAAAAAAAATCTCCCCGCAGTGCAGGAGACACAGGAGACATGGGTTTGATCCCTGGGTAGGAAAGATACTCTGAAGGAGGATGTGGCATTCCACACTAGGATTCTTGCTTGGAGAATCCCATAGACAGAGGAGCCTGGTGGGCTATAGCCCATAGGGTCACAAAGAGTTGGACACAACTGAAGAGTCTGTGCATGCACACACATCATGTAAAATTGATTTAAATCTTTGAATATGAAACATGTCTCTTTCAAGCAGTATGTTAAAAAATCTATTCTGCCAATCTCTGCATTTTAATTGAAATGTTTAAATTACTTATATTTCTTGTAATTTCTGATTAGGGAAGATTTAGTTCTGCCATTTTACCTTATTTTTCTATATATCTTAATGTCTATTTTCCTCATTTCCTCTGCTGCAGCCTCATTTTGTGATAGATTTTAATTTACTATTTTATCATTCTTACTATTTATTATATATATATATCTTTGAGAAATTTTTCTTAGTAATTCCTCTAGGGAATACAATTACCATCTTACTTTATAATAATCTAGTTAAAATTAACACCACACTATTTTCAATAACATATAAATTATTTCCTATACAGCTCCAAGCCCCACCTTCCTTTATACTGTTATGATCACAAATTGCATATTTAAACATTTTGTGTTCATAAACATAGATTTGTGTTTATTACCTTATGTTGTCTTTTAAATAAGATATTAATAATTTACATATAAAAAAGTGAGTTATACCATCTTTTATATTTACCTGGTATCTATGTACCTTTTTTACCTTTCCTGGTTGCCTTTATTTCTTAATGTAGATTCAACATACCATCGACTGTATTTTTATTTCATTCTGAAGGATTCCTTTTGTTATTTTTTGTAGGATAGTTAAGATAGTAGTGAACTGTCTTAGTCTGGATTTATTTAGAAATATCTTGATATCTCCTTTATTTTTGAAGGAGAGTTCTGACAGATACAGAATCCATGGTTGACATTTCCCTTTCAACTCTCTATGGCATCCCACTGCCTTCTGGCCTTTAGTTGATCAGAGTTTCCTGATGATTAGTCAGCTTTAACATCACTGCAGATCATTTGTATATCTGAAATGAAGAGATATTTCTCTCTCTACTTTCAAGATTCTCTCTTTGTAATTTTTGACTATTTGATTTTGTTGTATCTCAGAGTGGATCTCTTTGGGCTTATCTTATTTGAGCTTCTGGATGTATAGATGACTGTATCTTCTTCAAATCTGTAAAGTTTTCACACATTATTTTTTCAAATATGTTCTCTTTCTTATCTCCTCTCCTTGGTGACTCATTTTATGAATATGTTGGATATTTAACAGCATCCAACAGGTCTCTGAGGCTCTGTTTTTCTTTCAATCTTCTCCTTAAATTGGATAATCACAACTGACCAATTTTCAAGTTCACTGATTCTTTCTTCTGCCATTTCAAATCAGTTTCTGTGCTCCTTTAGCTAATATTTCATTTTAGTTGTTGCATGTTTCAACTCCAGCTTTTCTATCTTTATAATTCCTATTTTTTTTCCCATTGGTATCCTGTTTCATAAGAAATCACTGCTAAATTTTCTTATTTCCTTGAACATATATATATATAATAATTTAAAAATTTTGTTTAATAAGTTCAATATCTGGTTTTCCAAAGATCAATTTCTATTGATTTCCTAATTTTTCCATGTACTTAGTCCATACTGTGATGTTTATTTTAATGTCTTATACATTTTCAGAGAAACAAAAATAAAGTAGTGTTGGATTACAGAATAAATATATATTAATACATATGAGTACATACTGACAATATATATTTCTAAATCCCTTTATCAAAAAAGAAAAAACAATTTCATAATAACCTAACTTTTACTCTTAGAAATTAGAAAACAAATAGCAAATAGAACCCAAGATAGGCAGAAGAAAGGAAATTATTTATCTCAGAGGTAAAACAAATGAAAAAGAATATAGACAAACAATAGAGAAAAACCAACAAAACCAAAGTTGAAATTATAGATTAATTTTATAAGACTTGATATCTTTTTATCATCTGCAATCCATGAAACCATTATATATGTGTGTGTGTGTATAGACACACACTCTAATTTTCAGCATCTTAAATTTTACATATTTTGCTTGATTTATATCTAGGTATTTTATGTCTTTTAAGAGTAAACAGTGTTTACTTTTTTCAATTTCCATTTTTTATTACTAATATAAAAATTATTTTATATATTAATCCTGTATCCTACTAACTTGATAAACTAATCTATTTGTTCTTATAGTTCTATTATATATTTTTGTTTTGTTTTCTCTGTCAAAAACCCTGTCATTATGAAAAGAGATGCTTTCATTATTTGACCCTGTCTTGTTATTGTGATGGGTACAATGAACTTTTCAGCATTCTGCACCTTAGATGGCAAAGGAATTCTTATTTTCTGAGTTTTTAAATTTGGTCTTTATTTTTTTAAGGTTATTAGAATGTAATAGAAGGCTAAGACTATTTTATCTTACTATATCCATTAGCTTTCAAAATGAAAATCAAAACGGACCATTGCAGGATTTGATGTACTATTTTGTGCCCCACTTCAAAAAGTATTAATGGTAGATTCTTCATACCTTTGAATTTCCCTTCTCCAAGAAACCCTTCCTTCAAGATACACAGAAATGTAGTTACTGAAAAGAATCAAAAGCTCTCTTGAACAGCATTTTAATAACATGTGTGTTTCTAGAGACAGGAAATTTGAAGATAGTGGTAATCTCTGCTGACAACAAATAAGCAGGGCCTTACCAATAAATCAGTGACCTTGAACAGGAAAAGACAGATCCAAACAAAGGAAATCTCAGTGCCTGGGTTGTAAGAAGATAATAAATTAAAGCAACCTATGAGTGTTCTAAGAAGTTGAATCTGAGTGATGGGGAAATAGAAATATACACTCCTTTTCTTAATTCTGTACCCTTAGCATGGCAAATATGGATGTAACTTTGCCTTCTTTAACTAGTAAAACATGCAATCTTCTGACACTAAAGATGTCTCTTCTACAGGACATGGGAATATGCAAAGAAAAGAATGTGTGTGTGTGTGTGTGTGTGTGTGTGTGTGTGTATGCTGGGAAACCGATTGATAAGAGAAGACTTAATGCAAGAACAGAGTCAGTTATGTGGACATGCAACCTGTACAGTCCCTCAGGGGCTCATGATTAGTTTAAGGTTCTTCTCTCACTTTCTGAAATTCTTAATTTTTAAATGAAAGAAACTTGTATTTTCATTTTACACTGGGCCCTGCAAATTATCTAGCGAGTCTGTGCAGAGCATCTGAAGAGATAATATCAGTTTATAACTGTGAATACTGAATCAATTTATTTTGCTTTCATCAACCTGAGGACTTGGTTAAAAGTTTTGAGCAGTGTGATTTTCCATACAATGGAAGAAAGAGAGAATACACTGAGGAGGAATAGGGAATTGCTATATAGTTATACATAGTTTTGTTTGGTTTTGGATTTTTTCATACCAAGTTCCAGATACAATTTTGCAGACAACTAGACTTACCTATATTCAACTTCAGGGATCTCCCTTCTCCTTTGTCTTCCTACTTCTGCCATTATTTCATGCAATAAACATTTGCACTGGTCATTCCCAAAAGTAGATATTTTTCTGATCTATACACCTATGTGTTCTTTCACTAAATGCCAACTGGATCAAATAGCCTAATGTAGACTATGTCAGCTGTTTATCAAGTTGATGCCATTTGAGTTTTTACTCTGTTAACAAGCTATTTTCCTCAGGATCACAGCTTAAGAAGTATTCTACAGTCACGCTCTAGACATGTGGCATTCAATATGCCACTTTCATGTTCTCAGCACTTTAATCTTCTGAGGCCTAATACTTCAAGGCAATTGAGAGGTTACAATGAGCTTCCAGAAATGTCTTTAACAACTGTGAGTGTATGCATGGGTGCTAAGTCACTTCAGTCGTATCTGGTTCTTTGCGACCCACTGGACTACAGCCCACTAGGTTCCTCTATCCATGGAATCCTCCAGGCAAGGAGGTTTCAACAGTTGTGAAGTTTTTATAAAACATGTAACTCTGTTAATTAACTAGCATTGTATGTAAAAGCAAGTAAATTAAGGCTACTGAGAAGGATTGGGGAGGGAGCAATCCTTACATTACAGTGTGACTGAGCAGTAGCACAGGTGTCAAGCTGACTGTGATTTAAATCCTTTCCCATCACAACTGCCACAGGTTACCTCCATTTCTTGCCTGTAAAATGGAGGAAAATGCAAAATGAAACACCACCTCTATTAAAAATGTTAATCCTCTTATATTTAATAGGTTGCCTATTAAATAAAGATGTTATGTCTTTGCAGAGCCATCATTCGGGTTTCCCAGGTGACTCTGCCCCAGTGCAGGAGACCCAGGTTTGATCCCTGAGTCAGAAAGATTCCCTGGAGAAGGGAATGGCCACTCACTGCAATATTCTTGCCTTGAGAAATCCATGGACAGGGAGCATGCAGGCTGCAGTCCATGGGTCCAAAAATTCTGACACAACTGAGCAACTAACACACACACACACACACACACACACACAAAACCTTCATCACTACTATACCTAAATATTGTCAGTCCTTTCATTCTTCCTATGCTTCATTTTACCTATTTTTTTCATGAATTAAGTAATTTTCATACTGCTTTTTTACCTTTTCTAATGTTAGGTACTTGACTTTTAGAGAATTTGGAGCAACAAAAATAAAGTGAATTAATTAGATAAGCAGCTATAAATTTTGTGGACAATACAATTTTGTGGACAATTTAAATATCTAACATTGACCTCTCTTTAGAATAAACACTTTTCAAAATTGGGAATGTTAAAATTAAGCATTCAATAATTACAGCAGGGTAAAATGATGTTAAATGTGTAAAAGCATTTTCATTTAATGTATGCACATATTTAAACAGAAAGCCTCAAAGAATGCATACTTTAGATGTTTTGAAAAATTTTTTTCTGTTCAGAAATGTTTAGTATCCCAAAATATCCAGGTAGTTATCTCCAACATATAATTTTTCTTAATCTAAATTGTGTCAGAAATTGGTTTTGAAATTGTATAACAAAGGTACAGTTATAGGACTGAAATAAAAGCCTAACAAGATAGCTCAATCATACTAAATAACAATTCATAAAAAAGGCACGTTCTTGTCTCACTTTCAATTAAAATCACAGTTTGATTTCATAATTTCATTCCTGTAGCTAATATTTCCTTAGAGACAAATATCTACTATCCCCTAGGCTAATCTTCTTTGCCTCCCAACAAATTATCCAATCTCAGATGTCACTTAGTAAATATAAATATCATTTTGAATATGTTTTCAAACACTACTTAACAGTGTCTAGTTTATCAGAAAATATTTGGCGTGACATCAGGGATTCAATTGCCTTCCTCTTGGGCTATATTTAACATAATTAAAATAAAAGCAATGAAATAAAAGTGAAGAAAACAACAACATATTAGCCCAGAAATTTAATTAACTAACTTATCTAGATCGTTTTCTAACACCTGTGTTTCTTATTTGTAAAAAGTGAGTTTTACTGATTAATAGTCAACTACAGTCCATTGGGTCACAAGAATCGTACATGACTTAGCAACTGAACTATCATCACCACCATAGCCTGTATTAAGATACGATTGTTTTGGCTGTATTGACCTGAAACAAACAACTTCCAGTTATTTCTCCATTAAAGATGAATTTATTTGGGATCAGTATAGAGCAACTTGGGAAGCCATGTGCAAGTCCCCACATAGCAAGGGGAGGAGACACTTTCTCAGAGGAGAAAACGAAGTTGGAAGGGCTACAGTAAAGAGTCCAAAGCTTTTCACTGGCCGAGTTCCTGTCAGGAGAGAAGAGGACTCTTCTTTTGGGGCTCTGTTATTATTGCAGGGCATGAGATCTCACCTTCTGCTTTCCCAGCTCTATTTAATTGAGATTTCTATTTATTAATTTTTCACTGGTGGCTGTTACCCCCCAAAATATTTGGTGACAAAGTTTTATCTAGGGGAAAAATGACTGAAGTCCAAGGTCACATCACAACTGCTTTTACAAACTGCAAGCTGTGCATTTCTGTGATTACAAAATACACACAACATACAATATGCACCCATTTTACCGTCCCAAGAAAACCAAGTGAAAAGGCAAAGTACCTAAATGTCATATTCCTCTATTTTTCTTTCATTCCTTTAGGTCATTTACAGACGTTCCCTATCTGACAGAGTTGCCAAGACCTCTTAATCACAGTTCAGGAGCAATGGTGGTGAGTTGCTAAGGAGCCCCTTTGTACATGAGCAACTTACTCCTTCAGTTGACAGGAGACTTAATGAACTAGGAAGGATGGAATACATAGTAAAGAAGATTTATTACCTCAAATGATCACTGCTTTATGAGATAACCAATCAGATGTCAAATTCAACACTAGAGGCCTTACTTTTATGTTAATTCTTGCTTGACAATATAGAATTTGTCTCTTTCAATGGCACTCTTCATTTTAAAGGTTCTCTTCCCTTAGATTTCACAATTAGCTGTCTTAATTCTATTCATTCTTTCTGAAAAATTGGGCTTCCTCACTGTCACTCCTGGGTCAGCTCAGCATCCTCAGAGTATGCATGTATCCACATATGTGAATATATATACACATATGCATACATATATACACATATAGGTATATATACATACAACATATGCATGTGTGTGTTTGTGTACTTATATATGCACTTTGAGGAAATATGATAGATATTTGGAATTAAACAACACACTTCTGAATATTTCATTGAGTCAAAAAAGAAATCCCCCCAAAATTTTTAGTATTCTTTGAGTTGACTGAGTGTATAAACAACATATCAAATTGTATGACAGTGGGAACACAATATTTTTTATTCATTAGGTCAACATTTAAAGCTTTGCTTAGTGTGAAAATTATAGTTTTAAATATTTATATAAGAAATGAAGAAAATATTTATATCAGTTAAGTAGAAGAAAATTAAAGATAAGACTAGAAATCAATGAAATAAAAACACATGAACAATAAAGAAAATTACAAAGACAAAAGCTAGTTCTCTGAACCCTACATAAAGTAGGAATCTCATAATGAAGAAAGAAATTTCATTATAAAGTGAAAATGTGTATATTACTACAATACTTTAAGACATTAAAAGAATGTGAAGAAATATCATGAACAACTTTATGTCAATAAATTCTACACTTAACTATAGTAAACAAAACCTCTGAGAAACAGATTACTAAAACTGACTGAAGGTAAAATAGGTGTGTTTCATCCTACATCTACTCAATAGAATAAATTCATATTTAAGAAACCTTCCCACAAAGAAGTTTATTTCATTAAAAGAAAATATTATCTTCAAAAAGAAACTCATTAAGAAAGTTAAAAGGCAAACCATAGACTAGAATTAATTATTTGCATTACATATATCAGACAGAAGATTTATGTCCAGAATATCTGAAGAATTCATCTAACAATAATAAGAAAACATCTCCCCAAACTTCAATATCTACTTCACAAAAGAATAAAGACAAATGGCTAATAAGTAGAGGTAAGCAAGGTGAAAAGACAGCCCTCAGATTGGGAGAAAATAATAGCAAATGAAGCAACAGACAAAGGATTAATCTCAAAAATATATAAGCAACTCCTGCAGCTCAATTCCAGAAAAACAAATGACCCAATCAAAAAATGGGCCAAAGAACTAAACAGACATTTCTCCAAAGAAGACATACAGATGGTTAACAAACACATGAAAAGATACTCAACATCACTCATTATCAGAGAAATGCAAATCAAAACCACAATGAGGTACCATTACACGCCAGTCAGGATGGCTGCTATCCAAAAGCCTACAAGCAATAAATGCTGGAGAGGGTGTGGAGAAAAGGGAACCCTCTTACACTGTTGGTGGGAATGCAAATTAGCACAGCCGTTATGGAGAACAGTGTGGAGATTTCTTAAAAAACTGGAGAAGTAAAGATGCTTAATATCAATCATTATTGGAAAAATGCTAATTAAAATGACAACGAGATATTCCATTACCATAAGAATTGCTAAAAGAATAAAAACTGGAATATCAAATGCTTAGATTGCTGAGTACCTAGAACTCCAATACTTCTCTGTTAGAAATATAAATTGGTGCAACTACTTTGACAAACATTTTGGTAGTTTATTTTAAAGTTTAAGTATTCATATAACATATAACTCAACAGTTCCACTCCTTGGCATTTATGCAAGATAAAGATAAGCATATGCCCACAAAAATACTTGTAAGTAATTACTTATTATGGCTTTACTGAAATAGAAAAAAAAAAAAGAAAGAAAGAAAGAAAGAAAGAATTTAAATGCTCATCAAGGTGAATTGAAGATTTTGATATCATATTTGTGTTGGACGATTTCCTACCTTTCTTTATGCTTGCCTTTACTGATGAGCTTCATTCATAATTTTCTTGATCTAGTTGTGGCTTTCTCTTTTCTGCCTAAAAATGTTCCTTTAGGATTTGTTTTAGAGTGCTTTGATGGTACTGAATTCTGTTGGTTTTTGCTTGTCTGCAAAACTTTTGACTTGTCCATCAAATCTGAACGAGAGCCTTGCTAGGTAGATTATTTTAGCAGTACTGTTTTCCCTTTCATCACTTAAAATATATCATTCCACTCCCTTCTGGCCTGCAGAGTTTCTGCTGAAAAGTCAGCTGCTAGTTTTAAAAGGGGTACCATTGTATGTTATTTGTTGCCTTTCCCTTGTTGATTTTAATATTTTTTCCTTTGCCTTTAATTTTTGTCAGTTTGGGTAATATGTGTCTCAGAGTGTTACTTCTTGAGTTTATCCTGTATGGGACTCTCTGCACTTCCTGGACTTAAATTTCCCTTCTCATGTTAGGGAAGTTTTCAATTATAATCTCTTCAAATATTTTCTCAGTCCTTTCTCTCTCTTCTCCTTCCAGGATGCTTATAATGTGAATGTTGATGTGTTTAATGTTTTCCCAGAGGGCTCTGAGACCTTCCAAATTTCTTCTTATTCCTTTTTTCTTTATCCTGTTCCATGGCAGTGATTTCCACCATTCTGTCTTCCAGATCACTTATCTGTTCTTCTGCCTTAGTTATTCTGCTATTGATTCCTTCGAATGTATTTTTCCTTCCAATTGTTGTATTGTTCATCTCCGTTTATTTGTTCTTTAACTCCTGCAGTGATTTATAAACTGAATAGCTCAGTTTTGGGAGTCTACTCCTCTTTTCACATGATTGACCTATAGCAAGTTCACCTATATATGAAACTTCAAGTTTCGAACTTTCAAAGATGTGAACATGCATTCCATCCACATCAGTGAAGTTGAAGCTTGCCCTCTGTCTCTTATGATTGATGATCCTTTAGCTCTACCATCTCTAACTTCCTCTTCCTCCTTCAGTCTGTAACTCTTGATTGTTGCCAGACCCTGTATAGCAGCCACTGTACTGTTCTACTGTACTTTCCAAGCACTGGTCCTGTAATGCTATTTTTTTTCTTTACTTTTTGTTGTTTTTTTAATGTGTTATTTGTTTAAAAAGTATTATAAAGCTGCTACAGTATAGAATTATGAGTTCAGGTCAGTCGCTCAGTGGTGTCTGACTCTGTGATCCCGTGGACAGCAGCATGCTAGGCTTCCCTGTCTATCACTAACTCCCAGAGCTAGCTCAAACTCATGTCCATTGAGTCAGTGATGCCATTCAACCATCTAATCCTCTGTCGTCCCCTTCTCCTTCTGCCTTCAATCTTTCCCTGCATCAGAGTCATTTCAAATGAGTCAGTTCTTTGCATCAGGAGGCCAAAGTATTGGAGCTTCAGCTTCAGCTTCATCATCAGTCCTTCCAATGGATATTCAGGACTGATTTCTTTTAGGATTGACTGGTTGGATTTCTTTTCAGTCCAAAGGACTCTCAAGAGTCTTTTCCAACACCACAGCTCAAAAGCATCAATTCTTTGGCCCTCAGCCTTCTTTATGGTACAACTCTCACATCCATACATGTCTACTTGGAAAAAACATAGCCTTAACTAGATGGACCTTTGCTGGCAAAGTAATGTCTCTGCTTAATATGCTGTCTAGGTTTGTCATAGTTTTTCTTCTAAACAACAAGTGTCTTTTAATATCATGGCTGCAGTTACATCTGCAGTCATTTTGGAGCCCAAGAAAATAAAATCTGTCACTCTTTCCATTGTTTCCCCATCTATTTTCCATGAAGTAATGGGACTGAATGCCATCATCTTAGTTTTTTTAATGCTGAGCTTTAAGCCAGCATTTTTATATATATACATATGTGTGTATATATATTATATATATATAAGTTATATAAATATAAGTCATATATATATATATACATATATAAGTTCTATAAATATAAGTTCTATATATAGAACTATATAGGTGATTGTATAAGTTGGGCATCTGAATATTCATTGGAAGGACTGATGCTAAAGCTGAACCTCCAAGGCTTTGGCCACCTGATGGGAAGAACTGACTCATTTGAAAAGACCCTGATGCTGGGAAAGATTGAAGGCAGGAAGAGAAGCGTATGACATAGGATGAGATGGTTTGATGGCATCACCAACTCAATGGACATGAGTTTGAGTAAATTCTGAGAGTTGGTGATGAACAAGGAGACCTGGTGTGCTGCAGTCCATGGGGTCACGAAGAGTCGGACACGACTGAGTGACTGAACTGAACTGAACTACACTGTTTTTGTTGGACTTTCAGACACATTGAACTTAACAAATGTGCTCTTGGAATGGAATTCATCTGTATCTAAGGGACTTACTGTACTTAGTTTTGACAATCTCCTGGAGTTCAATGTTTTTTAGTGGACTCAGTGTATGTGTATCTGGATTTTGTTTCTGGTCAACTCTTTAGGTGCTGGTAAGAGATAATGTACAAATCTAATTTATCTCCTCCATAGAAAGAGAAATAGATCTTCACTGTAAATATCATCAAAGGTAGCAACATGGATCATGCTAAAACTGTAAAAGAAAATATTTTAAATCAAAACAAAAGCCTAAGTATCAACAGGAATTTTCTTTAAAAAAAAATTTATTTCTATTTATTTATTTGGCTCTGCCCAGGTTTAGTTACAGCATGGGAACACTTAGTTGCAGCATGTGGGATCTAGTTCCCTGACCAGAGATTGAACAGGGCTCTGTATTGGAAGCTCAGAGTCTTAACTCCTGGACTAGCAGGGAAGTCCTAAGAGGAATTTTCTTATTTATAAGACTAGAAACAAGGATATTAAGATTGGAGTTTTAGACTCCAATGAGGTAAGCATCTTTGATGTCTATAATACTAGAAGAGTCTCCTACTTTATTGATATCTGAAACCTCTTTCTACATTAATGTGAGACTCTTGAAACAAGTGGAAGTCAGACGTCACAGTAGATATGCTAGGAGAAAACTTTGGAAGCATCATTCAGAAGCTATTCTCTGGACAGAAGTATCCCACATATCAAACTATATTTAACTAAGATTACCTTAGAAACTGAGATTCAACTAGGAAGTAGGCATAAGGAAAATTAATGAAAGAACAATATTATTTTATCATGCCACTGTTTATAGATGGCATATTGAGGTCATTGATGTTAATGTGAGGATTGTAGGTATTTATTTATCAAAAATATATAAATTGTCCATTTCTGTTCACTTTATCACTAAGTGTTATTAAAGAGAGAATTCCACTTGTGCAACCTTAAAAAGCAAATTATAAAACTTATTCACTTGTACATTTATTTTTTCTCAAATCCCATAATTACATGCAAGGGCATAAACCGTGTGATTAATCCCATTTCCATGTGAGATAGTTTTTAAATTCATAAGGTTTAATTTATTTAATCATGTTCCTCACTCACCTTCCTCTGTTGCATACAACCTCCAATAGTCAGTCTCATCTGTATTTATGTAGGAACAACAAACTCAGAAATCTACCATGTACATAAATAACAAAGGTACTAGGTAGATAGTAGTTGGAAAACAGAAGATTGAAAGTTGCTGAAAACTGAAGTATTTCACAATTTAAATATTCATCGAAGAATCCTTTTAGATTCTGTATAATTGGCACACCCTGTTTTAACATTTATGTGAGTGTCCTTGCCCTAGATTTCACTCACTAATGCTAGAAAATAGTGCTTTTTGATGAGCAGGCTGCTATTTCTGGTTAAGTTTCATCAGCAAAGATACCATTTCATGTTTTAAAGTAAAGAAGTTGCAGTCAATAATTTTAAAACAGTCATCATATCTTTCTTAACAGGTGATTAAAAAATAAAATGCTTCTACTGGTTAACAGTATTTTTTCACTTTAATAAACCAAAACTTTGAGCCTTTGATTCCACCATTAAACATTTTTAAAATGTTTTTTAAAAGCTATGTGTTATAATTAAATTATTTAAATATGATATTATCTTCCAGTTTTACCTTAAATATGATCCAAAAGGTCTTTCAGTGGTTTTGTATCTAATACAACTCATATTGGATTTATGTATGATATATATACTTGATTTAAGGTCTATACTAAATGAAGTTCCTGCCTGTGTTATCTCCTTTCGACCATGAGTAGCTGTGAGCCATTGCCAATTTTATTTTCTATTTCTATTAATTATACTCTCTCTCAAAATGGACAAAAAATAAAGGGTAAAGTTGAAATCTAGAAAAGTTACATTTCTAAATTGAGTCAACAAGTACTTATATGAACATTATCACTCCTCAGCAAATACTTTATTATATTTATACAGTTCTTTCTCTATATCATTATATTGAGTTTGTAGACTTGTATGTTTTATAAGGCAGATATCCATGACATGGATTTCATCACAGGTAAAAGGTCTAAAATTTAAAAATTCACATCTTTGAAAAGAAATGAAATAATGACATACAAAAGAGATAAAATTATAATAATATAGAATCACAGCATAAACAGAAAAGAGAAAAATATTGAAGTGTAATTAGAAATTGTAGACATGAAGAATAGACAACAGAAATCTAGAGTAAACATTACCTAATATCCTTAATAAAATAATCAACACATTTTAATAGATATACCTGAAGATATACTTTAGTCAACATAAATTTAATCTTAGTAAAAACTACTTGGAAATGGAGAAGTAAAGTGATAGAATACTGGCAGTAAATACAGAACCAATCAAATTAAAAGTATGTGTGTGTTCAGAAATGTCAGACTCTCTGGGGCCCCATGGACTTTAGCCCACCAGACTCTTCTGTCTATGGAATTTTCCAGGCAAGAATACTGGAGTGGGTTGCCATTTCCTACTCCAAGGAATCTTCCCAACCCAGGGATCAAGCCCACATCTCTTGCACTGGCAGGCAGATTCTTTACCACTGCACCACCTGGGAAGCCCAAGATGAAAAATTGCAGCTTTCTCACTCAACATGTGAGTACAGGCATGCTAATCCCTTCAATTGAGTCTAACTCTTTGCAACCCTTTGGACTGTAGCTTACCAGGCTGCTCTGTGCATGGGATTCTCCAGGAAGAATACTGAAGTGGGTTGCCATACCCTCCTCTAGGGGATCCTCCCAACCCAGGGATCAAACCCATGTCTCATGTCTCCTGCTTTGGCAGGCAGATTCTTTACCACTAGTGTCACTTAGGAAGCCCAAAGATGGAATTAAAAGCAAAACAACAACAACAACAACAAAAAATGAAGTTAGTTGTGGTAATGTATTACCACATAATGTATTTAACATAATGCATTTTTTGAAATATAAAATACATAATGTAAAAGAAGTTTTTTATAATAGCTTGGGTAAATCTTTCCATAAAATTCTAAGATGAAAAGGGATTCCAGGTAGTTAGGGGGAAAAGGAATCAGCATTATTTTATTCTTCATTGTAACAGATTTTTTATATCAAGTGTTCCTTACTCTCTGGGGCTAACTGTCAATTTGTGACTCTTCTACATTATTCTTTCTATCACAGGGAAGAAATTTAGAAATAAATGTCCCCAAATCATTTTCCATGTTTGCTTCTGGATTAGAGTCTATCAGTGAGAGGAACTTGCTCAAAAGGCAAAAGCCCTTATTTTCATTAATAATTATTGAAAGCAGGCAGAAAGCTCTTGCGATCACCTGAACCATCTCTGGGCAGCTGAAGTAGTTTGTGGGAGCTTTCCTGCTATTCTTAAAATTCACAACATTTTGCAAGTAAGTCCTTATAACTTGCTACTTCTGTTCTGCAAGCAGCTAGGGTCCTGGAGTGTGGCTCCAGTAACAGTGGAGAGAGTCTTTGGTGTTGTGAGCAACTGAGATGACCTGCTCTTGCTTCACTCTCCTTCACCGGCTCACCCTTCCTGTTCCGTGTAAACCTCCAAATTCCTCTGTTAGAGCTCTTTACTTCAAACATTTACTGTAACTTTTACTTTCCTATCTGAACTGGTTCAATTATTTCTTCATCCTTATAATTGAGATATTGAGAATAATTTAATTTAATGTCATGAAAGTAACCACTAGTAAAACTAGGCTACAATTCTTCTAAATATGGAGGAAGTGGAGTTCGAGGAGATGGAAAATCATCAGACAAAATACACATGTCAGTATTTATATTTAAATGTCACATGAACATTGAAACACAAAAGATGGGTAAATATATGAAGCTAATCATAATAAAAAGAAGTCACAGACTGCTGTTCAGTCACTAAGTTGTGTCTGACTCTTTGTGACCCCATGGACAGCAGCACACCAGGTTTAAAATCTTAATATTTGATGCAGCTAAGTACAGTTCAAAATTTATTAGATAAGATTAATCAGTTTATTATATAATATTAAAAACTAAAAATCTTCACTGATGCCATGTACCATTCTGAATATTAGTCAGTGCCATTAAAGAAGAGCACAAGTTAGCAAAAACACAGTTTTATATATTTGTTTATTGGTATATATTATTATAACATATTGCTTGATAAATATCAGGAGGCAAATGTAACATTATTTGGAGGAAGACTTTTATACCTTGAAATATTCTTCCAAAATATATGTATATATTTTGACAATATAAGAGTTTGTTAAGGTTGTTGACTACAAATAAATTTGTTGCTGGTTTTTTAGCCTCAGAGTCATGTCTGGGTCTTTTGCAACCACATGGAATGTAACCCACCAGGATCCTCTCTGTCCATGGTATTTCCCAGGCAAGAATACTGTCATGGGTTGCCATTTTCTTCTCCAGAGAATTTCCCTGACCTAGGGATCAAACTCATGTCTCCTGCATTGGAAAGTGAATTCTTTACCACTGAGACACCCGGGAACCCCCACAAATAAATATATGTTATGCATTATGCATATAGTGTGCAATATGTAAATACAAAATAGTGTGCAATATGTAAATACAAAATAGAAGAAATCATTTTATTCATGGTAGCATAATAGCCACAATAACATCAACACAACATGGTGGAATTATAAGATATGTGTAGTTCTTATGTAAAGAAAAAGTTAACTGCACTACATTAATAAAACCTTGATTAATAGACATGCCTGATTTCTGGTTATAAAATGCTATTAACTCTACTCTGCATTTTATTTTTGAAAATTTAATAACAGTGAAGTAATAAGCAATAGCAGAAATATTTTTAAGTTGAATGTTAAATTTATTTGGAATTAAAGTAACCATATAAAAGCCAGGAAAATTCCAGAAGTTGAAGAACATAAGAATAATTACATTAATGTTGAATGCTGATATAAATTCATACAAAATTCTGTGAAAACAATTTGACAAAATCCATCACTTTTTAAATATAATTTAACCAATTGGGTTATAGGGATATAGCCTTTAAGGTTTTTTTCATGAGTTCACACATACACACACACTTCAACTTTATTAGAATCTGGAACAATGGTTACAGAAAACAAGGTCTATCTAGACAATGAAATCCTGTTTAACTGTTAAAAGAACCTAGGTGCATTAACATTGACATAGGAAGTACCAGTATATTAAAAAGAAAGAAGCTTCAGAGAATAGGTCTAGAGTGATGTTTCTTTTTAAAATAAATAATTTTATGTGTTTATAAAATTTTATGTGTTTTGTGTGTTTATAATATGTGTATGTTGGGCACAAGATGATGGAGTAGAGGGACTTGCACTCATCCTCTGCAAGAGCTCCAAAATTGCAACTCACTGCTGAACAACCATCAACAGGAGAATGCTGGATCCCACCAAAAAAAGGTCCCCACATCCAAGGGCAAAGGATAAGCCCCAACAAAATGGTAAGAGAGGTGAAATTGCATTTATAATAAAGCCACATACCTGCCAGAGATGCTCAAAGTGTTCAAACAAAACCTTGTGCACATCAGGACCAAGAGACCCCACAGAGACTGAGCCAGACCTGCCTTTTTGTGTCTGAGTGTCTCCTGCGGGGGCGTGGACCACCTCAAAAATGACAGAATGATTTGTGTTCATTTCCAAGGCAAACCATTCAATATTACAGAAATCCAAGTCTATACCCCAAACACTAAATTGCTTATTTAACTTATATGCAGAGTACATCATGTGAAATGCTGGGCTGAATGAAACACAGCTGGGAATCAAGATTGCTGGAAGAAATATCAATAACCTCAGACATGCAGATGACACCACCCTTATGGCTGAAAGAGAAGAGGAACAAAAGATCCTCTTGATGAAAGTGAAAGAGGAGAGTGAAAAAGCTGGCTTAAAACTCAATAGTCAAAATACTAAGATCATGGGATCTGGTCCTATCACTTCATGGCAAATAGATGGGGAAACAGTGACAGATTTTATTTTCTCGGGCTCCAAAATCCCTGCAGATGGTGGTTGCAGTTATGAAATTAAAAGATATTTGTTGCTTGGAAGAAAAGTTATCACCAACCTAGGCAGCACATTAAAAAGCAGAGACATTACTTTGCTGACAAAGGTCCATCTAGTCAAAGCTATGGTTTCTCCCGTAGTCACGTATGGATGTGAGAGTTGGACTATAAAGTTGAGCACTGAAGAATTGATGCTTTTGAGCTGTGGTGTTGGAGAAGACTCTTGAGAGTCCCTTGGACTGCAAGGAAATCAAACCAGTCAGTTCTAAAGGAAATCAGTCCTGAATATTCATTGGAAGGACTGATGCTGAAGCTGAAACTCCCATAATTTGACCAGCTGATGGGAAGAACTGAGTATTGGAAAGATGCTGAGATGCTGAGAAAGATTGAAGGCAGGAGGCAAAAGGGATGACAGAGGGTGAGATGATTTGATGGCATCCCCAACTCCATGAACATGAGTATGAGCAAGCTCCAGGAGTTGGCGATGGACAGGGAAGCCTGGCGTGCTGCAGTCCATGGGGTTACAAGGAGTCAGACATGACTAAGCCACTGAACTGAACTGAACTAATATTAAGAATTTGAAGTAGATACATTATACTATTAACAGTGGATGTTTGTATGCCTTTGGTGTCATTTGTGAACCTTATTTTTGACCAGGGCAGATTCACCCCTCCTTAGGCAACCTGGTGGTCCCCTACTCACAGAGGTCACCATATCAATGACGAATTTAGTGTGAACTCCCAATTGGTATAGCACACCCACAGCCCAGAACTCTTGGGCTCAAGTGATCCTCCAGCTGCAGCCTCCCAAGTAGCTAGGGCTACAAGCACACATCACCATGCCCAGCAACCTTACCTTCAAATGTAGGCTCCTCTGTATTATCTGAATTTTTCAACTATGTTTTACTTTTGTAATCAGAAAAATCAAGACTTTTTTTTAAAGAAAGGCATACGTTCCATTTTAGTTCTTTCAGTTGACTATAGAAATAATTTTATATATCCCAGATTTATTGAAGCTCAAGGTAGAGGAAACAGGAGAACGCATTTACACGGGTACTTCTATATCTTATTGCTTTGTTTACCTTGTATAGTGTATTGAGATTACAGTGAAAATGAATCCTGTGAGTCAGTCATTTTGTGGATAGATTTATTTTTATGCTTTTCTTCATATTTGTCTGAAGGGGAAAAAAAGTAACATGAGAATGGGAACAATAAAATATCTCATTCTGTACCTTCTTTTACTGACAGGTATAAGAAATATCTTATGTTTACATATCACCTATTTTAGAAAGTGAAGTATGTTTATGGGCACCAATTCATCATCAGAACATTTCTATGCCTGCATGCAGGGATCCACAAGCTGACCATCTGAATAAATTCAACCAAACGATGTCTAATAACAGCTAATTTTTAAAAATCCTTTGTCAATGAAATCTAGTTAATTTATTTTCTCATTTCATTAACTGGTTGTCTAGTTTGACACTAAAATCAGGTTTTAATATTGTGCAAAGTTTTTTTCTAAATAGGATAAAACTGGCATAATCTCTTTATTTTTCAGAAATATCTTTGGCATATTCAAAAATGATTAGACTTACATTGAAGTCCTAGTACAGGAAAGTGTCCATAACTTCTCACTGTACAAAACCTGATTGTCTAACTTTCTAATTGAGAATCATGACATCTTGGAAGATTTACATTTGGTAAAACATCCTAGTCTTAATCTCCCAATCATTCTTTTAAATACTAATAACCATTGAGAACCTACTATAAACTTTGGACATGCAAAGATGAACACAGTTTTTTAAGGACTATGACTTATTGGATACATGAAGAGTATAATTAGATGAAAGTGAATATAAACTGGTAGTTGTAAGAAAATTACCTACCTATTTAATCAAGAATAACCTGAACAAAAAGGGTAGAACAAGCATTGTAGGAAATAGGGTGGTGTATTTTCCAAAAGAGCAAAATAGTTAAATAACCTGACAAAATCAGTATCTTTTGGTTGGAACAGAAGTTAAGAAAGATGAAGTGGTAATGTGATGCTGATGCTTAGGAGATATTCTTATACACCATGTGTGACCAGTATTCTTTAGGGAAGCAACTGAAACAGGGGTGGCTGAAATTTGAGTGAAGCAAATGAAACAGTGTTAGCATCATTGGAGAATGTGCTCAGACTGGAAACCATTAACCATTACCTTTGGCAATATACATTTCTCAGAATCAACCCTGCAGAGGCAAAGTGATTAAAGGTTGAAATCACAGACTCTGGACCCTAATTTCTTGACTGTGTGTCCAGTTTATGTGATCGTTAGGCAAGTCATTGTTTAATTGGCTCTGTGTCTTAGGTTTCTCATCTATAAAAATATTAGTAATGATAGTGCTTCATAAGGCTATTGTATGGATTTAATCAATCAGTGTGTGTAAAATAGTGAAGTATCTCAGTAAATGTTAACAGTCTTATCTGCATTCTGTCATTTTCTATTTTAAAAAATGGTTTAGACACATACCTTTCTTGTTCTACTTTCTTGTCAGGAAGCTCCATACATTGTCATATTGCTTTCTTAATATTCTTTTTCTTCTTCACTCTCTTAGAAGTCCTTTGTAACCCTAGGTTAGTATTTTGTTATTTAGTCTTACACCCCATGTATAAAACTCATACTGCCAGATCCTTTTATTTTTTTTTTTAATCTCTCTTATGACTGCTGTAAATGTTTGGAGGAAAGTGCCATCTAAGCAAGACTGGTTTAGCTGAAACAACATTACAGTGAATCTTTGTTAGGCATCAAAGGAGTCTTGAAGACTTATGAGGAAGGAAGAAGAGGGTTCTGACTCTAGGGACCAAGATGGTGTCAAATCTTAGCTCACAAAGTCACATGTAAAGAATGAGTTTACTAATATCCTTATTTCAGCTTCATCTCAGACTGACTCAAGAATCATTATAAACAAAGAACTTGGACAATCAGAGTTAACTTTGGAATGGTTGGGAGAAAGTAAGATTTTAAATCATTAACACATATTCAGACATGTATTACATGTCAGTATTACAGATAAAGTTGAATTATATTTTTCCTCCATCTGTAAGACCATTATTCACTTCCCTCTACTACAGTTGTTTTTTTAGTTTGCATAATGTATGATACACAAATTATTCATCTATATATTGCTTTTCCCCATTCATTGTTTTCATTTTTAAAAATCTATTCATATTAAATATACAGTACAGCTCTACCTTTTACTTACAGTATAGAATTCCATTTCTTAGTTACATCACATTTTATTTATCCATCCACTTGATGAATAGCATTTTGGCTGATTTTTTTTCCCTACATTCTGAAATCTGCCAAATGGAAATTTCTGTCTGCACTTGTGAAAATGTATACACTTGTTTTCTGGGGGATAACATAGAATCATTGGGTTTATGATTGTGTATTTGTAGTTTCACAAAGTACTACAACATTGTGCTCAAAAATGATTTTTACCAATTTATACTCTCACCAGGAAGGTATGAGAATTTCCATTCTTTACAGTCTCACTAGCATTTTTTATTGTAAGATTTTTTTTGTTATTGCCAACCCAATAAGGTATAAGGGTATCAACAATTTATATCTCACTAATTTAAAAAAATTAAAAGAAATATAAGAGGTAAAATAGTATCCTGAAACGCCTTCATTAATAAAAAAAAAAAATTGGAATATGTTCAGTTCAGTCACTGTCGTGCCGACTTTATGCAACCCCAATGACAGCACCATGACAGGCTTCCCTGTCAACTTCCCAATACCAACTCTCAGAGCTTGCTAAAATTCATGCCCATCAAGTCGATGATGCCAACCAACCATCTCATCCTCTGTAATCCCCTTCTCCTCCTGCCTTCAATCTTTCCCTGCATCAGGGTCTTTACCAGTGAGTCAGTTATTCACATCAGGTGGCCAAAGTATTGAAACTTCAGCTTCAGCATCAGTACTTCCAATGAATTTTCACAGCTGATTTCCTATAGGATAGACTGGTTGGATCTCCTTGCAGTCCAAGGGACTCTCAAGAGTCTTCTCTAAAAAAAAAAAAAAAAAAAAAGTCTTCTCTAACACCACAGTTCAAAAGCATCAATTATTTGGTGCTCACCTTTCTTTATAGTCCAACTCACACCCGTACATGACTGGAAAAACCATAGCCTTGAACTATATGAACTTTGTTGGCAAAGTAATGACTCTGCTTTTTATTATGCTGTCTAGGTTGTTCAGAGCTTTTATTCCAAGGAGAAAGCCTCTTAATTTCATGACTGTAGTCACCATATGCAGTGATTTTCAGTTCAGTTCAGTTGCTCAGTGGTGTCTGACTCTTTGCAACCCCATGGACTGCAGCATACCAGGCCTCCCTGTCCGTCACCAATTCCTGGAACTTGCTCATACTCATGTACATTGAATCGGTGATGCCATCCAACCATCTCATCCTCCGCCGTCCCCTTATTTGACTGCCTTCAATCTTCCCCAGCAACGGGGTCTTTTCCAGTGAGTCAGTTCTTCACATTAGGTGGCCAAAGTATTGCAGTTTCAGTTTCAACAACAGTCCTTCCAATGAAAATTCAAGACTGATTTCCTTTAGGATGGACTGGTTGGATCTCCTTGCAGTCCAAGGGACTCTCAAGAGTCTTCTCCAATACCACAGCTCAAAAGCATCAATTCTTCAGCACTCAGCTTTCTTTATAGTCCAACTCTCACATCCATACACGGCTAGTGGAAAAACCACAGTCTTGAGTAGATGGACCTTTGTTGACAAAGTAATGTCTCTGCTTTTTAATATGCTGTCTAGGTTGGTCATAACTTTTCTTCCAAGGAGTAAGTGTCTTTTAATTTCATAGCGGCAGTCACCATCTGCAGTGATTTTGGAGCTCAAGAAAATAAAATATGTCACTGTTTCCACTGTTTCCCCATCAATTTGCTGTGTAGTGATGAAACTGGATGCCATGATCTTAGTTTTCTGAATTTTGAGTTTTAAGCCAGCTTTTTCACTCTTTTCTTTCACTCTCATCAAGAGGCTCTTTAGTTCTTTGCTTTCTGCCGTGGGGTTGGTGTTATCTGCATATCTGAGGTTATTGATATCTCTCCCAGCAATCTTGATTTCAGCTTGTGCTTCATCCAGCCTGGCATTTCTTATGATGTACTCTGCATATAAGTTAAATAAGCAGGATGACGATAAACTGCCTTAACATACTGCTTTCACAATTTGGAACCAGTCTGTTGTTTCAAGTCCAGTTCTAACTACTGCTTCTTGACCTGCACACAGATTTCTCAGGTGGAGGTAAGGTAGTCTGTTATTCCCATCTCTTGAAGAATTTTCCACAGTTTATTGTGATCCACACAGTCAAAGCTTTTGGCATAGTCAAGAAAGCAGTAGTTGCTTTTTCTGGAACTCTCTTGCTTTTTCTATGAGCCAATGGATGTTGTCAATTTGATCTTTGGTTCCTCTTCCATATCTAAATCCAACTTGAACATCTGGAAGTTCTCAGTTCACATGTACTGTTGTAGCCTGGCTTGGAGAATTTCAAGCAATACTTTGCTTGCGTGTGAGATGAATGCAACTGTGCCATAATTTGAACTTTCTTTGGCCTTGACGTTCTTTAGGATTGGAATGAAAAATGACCTTTTCCAGTCTTGAGCCACTGCTGAGTTTTCCAAATGTGTTGGCATATTGAGTGCATCACTTTCACAGCATCATCTTGTAGGACTTGGAGGTGAAACAGCTCAGCTGGAATCCAATCACCTCCACTAGCTTTGTTTGTAGTGATGCTTCCTAAGGCCTGCTTGTCTCTGCACTCCAGGATGTCTGGCTCTAGGTGAGTGATCACACTATCTTGGTTATCTGGGTCATGAAAGTCTTTTTTGTGTAGTGCTTCTATATATTCTTGCCACCTCTTCTTAATAGCTTCTGCTTCTGTTAGGTTTATACTGCTATTGTCCTTTATGGTACACATCTTTGCATGAAATGTTCCCTTGGTATCTCTAATTTTCTTTAAGAGATCTCTAGTCTTTCCCATTCTATTATTTTCCTCTCATTCTTTACATTGATCATGAGGAAGGCATTCTTATCTCTCCTTGCTTTTCTTCGGAACTCTGCAAACAGATGTGTATATTTTTCCCTTTCTCCTTTGCCTTTAGTGTCTCTTCTTTTCTCAGCTATTTGTAAGGCCTCCTCAGACAACCATTTTGCCTTTTTCCATGTTAGGGAGGGTCTATGGGAAGACATATCCTAAGAAGAATGGAACCTATTTTTTTGTCAGAGAACTTTTATTATCCTGCTTTTTTAGTCTCTCTCTGTGTTTTTTTTTTTTTTTTTTTTTTTTGAGACATGTGTTGCTGAATAAATAAAACATTAGAATGTAAATTTTCTTATTGAAGTAACCCTGAACAAATGAAGGTCGGATTAACTATAGACATTGGTTAGCTTTATTTTAAATCTACAAAGTTGTTTGTAATTAAGAAATAATTATACCAGATAGCCTTACTCAAAAAAACTCTCTTTGCAATGCAATGCTTCTGAAATAATTAGAACAGTACAATAATGTCACAAAAAATAGCAATATTGATAAAGAGATAGGATGAGATGCCCCAAATAGATTGAATTATATATAAAAATTAACAGAATAAAATAAGCTTTAAAAGCTTTGCATAAATTGAAGAGTTCAATTACTAAATAAACTACCTTTATTATCTTTTATTTTACCCTGAACCCTATATTCCAAGTATATTGAATTTTTACTTCTGCAAAACACCCAAGAAGTTTTAACAACTTGGTACCATCATACACATTGTTCTCACCTGTATGGAAGGGATTGTTAAGAGTTTTCTTGTCATCTCTGGCACATGAACACTCTTTCCCTCCTTCCCACATAGTTGGATATACCTTGTCACTCTTGTTACTGGATTGCAGACAACAGAATGTGAGCAAAAGAGACATGTCATTTCTAGTCTCACCCATAAAATATCCCATACATGGTCTTGCTTTCCCTTTCCCTTCTGACTAGAAACATCAAGTTCTCTCTTGAAGGATATCTAAGTGGCTTACTTTGATAGACACCCCGCTTATATAAAATCTACTCTTCAAACTATTCAGAGAGGAAAAGTATATTTAGCTAACTGTGCCTGAAAGGTTGCAGCATTAGACACTATTTGCTGCCCACTCAATTTCCATTTGTCCTTCTATTCATTACTTACTGTATCCCCAACATCACATGCCCACATCTCCAACTGCAGTGGTGAATTCCAAATGAATGCCTCCAACAGCCAGGAACATCAGAATTGAATAGTTACATAATTGAAAAATAAATATCTATTTGGCTTGAGTCATTTATAGATAGATAGATAGATGGATTGATACACACACACACACACACACACACACACACACACATATATATATATATGGATCTATCTTGTTATAACTAGCATTGCCCTGTGTGGATCACAACAAATTGTGGAAAATTCTTAAAAAGATGGACCACCTTTCCTGTTGGCCGTGAAACCCATGTGCAGGTCAAAAAGCAACAGAACTGGACATGAAACAATGGACTCTCCAAATTGGGAAAGAAGTATGTCAAGGCTGTATATTGTCACCCTGCTTATTTGACTTATATGCAGAGTATGTCATGTGACATGCCAGGCTGGATGAAGCACAAGCTGGAATCAAGATGGTCAGAAGAAATATTAATACTTCAGATATGCAGATGACATCACCCTTATGGCAGAAAGCAAAGAGGAATTGAGTGCCTCTTGATGAAAGTGAAAGAGGAGAGTGAAAAAAAGCTGACTTAAAACTCAACAGTCAAAAACAAAGATCATGGCATCCAATCCCATCACTCCATGCAAACAGATGGGGAGACAGTGGAAACAGTGACAGACTTTATTTTCTTGGGCTCCAAAATCACTGCAGATGGTGATACAGCCATGCAATCAAAAGATGCTTGTTCCTTGGAAGAAAATCTATGACCAACCTAGACAGCATATTAAAAAGCAGAGACATTACTTTGCCAACAAAGATCCATCTAATCAAAGCTATGGTTTTTCCTGTAGTCATGTATGGATGTGAGAGTTGGACCATAAAGAAAGCTGAGTGCCAGAGAATTGATGCTTTTGAACTGTGGTGTTGGAGAATACTCTTGAGAGTCCCTTGGACTGCAAGGAAATCAAACCAGTCAATCCTAAAAGAAATTAGTCTTGAATATTCATTTGAAAGACTGATGTTGAAGCTGAAGCTCCAATACTTTGGCTACCTGATTCAAAGAACTGACTCATTGGAAAAGAGCTTGATGCTGGGAAAGATTGATGCCAGGAGGAGAAGGCGATGGCATAGGATGAGACAGATGGATGGCATCAATGACTCGATCAACATGAGTTTGAGCAAGCTCTGAGAGTTGATGATGGACAGCAAATCCTGGCTTGTTGTAGTCCATGGGGTACTAAAGAGTTAGACAAGACTGAGTGACTGAATTGAACTGCCATAAGTAATACAACATAAAAGCCCATCTGCCCATGTTCCGCTAGGGAATTCAACTTTAAAAGGAAGTTTCTCACATGAAAAGGTGCTCAACATCACTCATTATTAGAGAAATGCAAATCAAAACCACAATGAGGTACCATTACACGCCAGTCAGGATGGCTGCTATCCAAAAGACTACAAGCAATAAATGCTGGAGAGGGTGTGGAGAAAAGGGAACCCTCTTACACTGTTGGTGGGAATGCAAACTAGTACAGCCACTATGGAAAACAGTGTGGAGATTCCTTAAAAAACTGGAAATAGAACTGCCATATGACCCAGCAATCCCACTTTTGGGCATACACACTGAGGAAACCAGATCTGAAAGAGACACGTGCACCCCAATGTTCATCGCAGCACTGTTTATAATAGCCAGGACATGGAAGCAACCTAGATGCCCATCAGCAGATGAATGGATAAGGAAGCTGTGGTACATATACACCATGGAATATTACTCAGCTGTCAAAAAGAATTCATTTGAATCAGTCCTAATGAGATGGATGAAACTGGAGCCCATTATACAGAGTGAAGTAAGCCAGAAAGATAAAGAACATTACAGCATACTAACACATATATATGGAATTTAGAAAGATGGTAATGATAACCCTATATGCAAAACAGAAAAAGAGACACAGAAATACAGAACAGACTTTTGAACTCTGTGGGAGAATGTGAGGGTGGGATGTTTCAAAAGAACAGCATGTATACTATCTATGGTGAGACAGATCACCAGCCCAGGTGGGATGCATGAGACAGGTGCTCGGGCCTGGTGCACTGGGAAGACCCAGAGGAGTCGGGTGAAGAGGGAGGTGGGAGGGGGGATCGGGATGGGGAATAAGTGTAAATCTATGGCTGATTCATATCAATGTATGACAAAACCCACTGAAATGTTGTGAAGTAATTAGCCTCCAACTAATAAAAAAATTAAAAAAAAATAAAAAAAAAATAAAAAAAAAATAAAAATAAAAGGAAGTTTCTGAGAGTCTATGTTGACTTCTACCAGCATGAATACTTTCATGCTGAGTTTTCCTTCGCTGAGTTTTCAAATTCTGTTTGTATCTCTTTTAGAGTGTTTTCCATTTTGTATCATCATTATGTATTCATCTGCCTAATTCTCCTTTTAAAGCTCTGAGTGCTTGAGAAAAGTAAACTTTTTCTTTTATTTTGATATACATGTTGTGAAACAAAGTTTGGTGCAAAGCACACATCATTTAAATAAGTTCAACAGTTAAATAAATAAATAAATATCAATAGAGGTGGAACACCCTACATAAATATCACATCATGGAAAAGATCAAATGATTAAATATGTCAGTTTGGGTGCTTAATAAGTAGAATTAGAAGTGTAATAAATTTATTGTGGAAAGCTATTGTGAGGGATGAAGATAGAGGGGACAGGAGTAGGCTAGAAGAGTCTTTAGACCCCACTGCAATCAGATACCTGTGAAAGGAGAAAGGGAAGAATGGATTGGGCAGAAAAAGTCTCATATTCTTGAAAAGTTGTGAAAAAGTCAGACAATTGATGTCCATTAGCAGAAGCTACCTGTTGGAAAATTTCAGCCTTAGGGAGGAAGGATACAGCACTAATACCTCCTGCATACTGGCTTAGTCATGGACTTGGATTAGCCTGCAGGAAAGTGATAGTGGGTTCACAGCAGTAGCAGTAGGCTATTAGACAGCTAGGTTCTCACATCTGGTTCTATATGAGTTCTCAGTGACATGCTTCCTTAGTAATCATGAAAATATAATATCAAAACTTGGAGCTAGGAAAAAAAGGTAATTTACCTATGAATGGTTATTAATAGAAAGCATTAATAGGCATTATTTGTTGCCCACTTCCTTATTTTTACTTACTAAATCCAGTTTGTTATTGTTCACTCACTAAGTAGTGTCTGACTCTTTATGACCCCAATGGACTGTATTATGCCAGGCCTCCTTGTCTTCCACCATCTCCTAGAGTTTGCTTAAATTCATGTCCATTTTTGAGTCAGTGATGTTATTTAACCATCTCATCCTCTGCTACCCCCTTTTCCTGCCCTCAATCTTCCCCAGAATCAGGGTCATTTGCAATGAGTCAGCTCTTCACATCAGGTGGCCAAAGTATTGGAGCTTCAGCTTCAGCATCAGTACTTCCGAAGAATATTCAGGGTTTATTTTCTTTAGGATTGACTGGTTTGATCTCCTTGCAGTCCAAGACACTCTTAAGAGTCTTCTCCAACACCACAGTCCAAAAGCATCAATTCTTCAGCACTCAGTCGTCTTTATGGTCCAACTCTCACATCCATACATGACGACTGGAAAAAAAAACATAACTTTGACTCAATGGATCTTTGTCAATGGTGTCTCTGCTTTTCAATATGCCATCTAGGTTTGTCATCGATTTTCTTCCTTGGAGCAAGGGTCTTTGAATTTCATGGCTGCAGTCACCATTTGCAGTGATTTAGGAGCCCAAGAAAATAAAATCTGTCACTGTTACCACTTTTTCCCCGTCTGTTCACCATGACAAGACCAGATGCCATGATTTTAGTTGCTTGAATGTTGAGGTTTTTTTTTTTTTTTTAGTTTTTTTTATTTTTTTTTATTAGTTGGAGGCTAATTACTTCAACAACATTTCAGTGGTTTGTCCATACTTGATATGAATCACCATAGATTACACGTATTAGTCCTCCGATCCTCCAGCCTCGCCGCCGCGCCTTGCACCAGCACCTACTCACCCCCGTCCGAACCACGACATCCGCCCCCCTCCCTCCCTCTCCACCCGATTCCTCTGGGGTCTTCCCAGTGTACCAGGAACCGAGCATTGTCTCATGCATCCACCTGGGCTGGTGATCTGTTCACCATAGATAATATACATGCTGTTCTTTCGAAACATCCCCCCCTCACCTTCTCCCAGAGAGTTCAAAAGTCTGTTCTGTACTTCTGTGTCTCTTTTTCTGTTTTTGCATATAGGGTTGTCGTTACCATATTTCTAAATTCCATATATATGTGTTAGTATGCTGTAATGGTCTTTATCTTTCTGGCTCACTTCACTCTGTATAGGGGGCTCCAGTTTCACCCATCTCATTAGAACTGATTCAAATGAATTCTTTTTAACGGCTGAGTAATATTCCATGGTGTATATGTACCACAGCTTCCTTATCCATTCATCTGCTGATGGGCATCTAGGTTGCTTCCATGTCCTGGCTATTATAACAGTGCTGCGATGAACATTGGGGTGCACATGTCTCTTTCAGATCTGGTTTCCTCAGTGTGTATTCCCAGAAGTGGGATTGCTGGGTGGTCTGGCAGTTCTAATTCCAGTTTTTTAAGGATCTCCACACTGTTCTCCATAGCGGCTGTACTAGTTTGCATTCCCACCAACGTGTCGAGGTTCTTTTCACGCTCCCGCTTTATTTTCTTGTAGACTTTTGGATAGCAGCCATTCTGACTGGCATGTAATGGTATCTCATGGAGGTTTTGATTTGCATTTTTTCTATATGAGTGATGTTGGCCTTTTCATGTGTTTGTTAGCCTCTGTATGTCTCTTTGGAGGATGTCTGTAGTTCTTTGGACCATTTTTGAGGGTCATTTTTTTTCTGGATTGAGCTGCAGGGTTGCTTGATATATTTTTTGAGATTATCCTTTGTCTGTTTTTCATTTGCTATTATTTTTCTCAATCTGACGGCTGTCTTTTCACCTTCTTATAGTTTCTTTTTGTTAAGTGCAAAAAGCTTTTAAGTCATTAGATCCCATTTGTTTAGTTTTGCTTTTATTTCCATATTCTGGGAGGTGGGTCATAGAGGATCTTGCTGTGATTTATGTCGGAGAGTGTTTTGCCTATGTTCTCCTCTAGGAGTTTTATAGTTTCTGGTCTTACATTTAGATCTTTAATCCATTTTGAGTTTATTTTTGTGTATGGTGTTAGAAAGTGTTCTAGTTTCATTCTTTTACAAGTGGTTGACCAGTTTTCCCAGCACCACTTGTTAAAGAGCTTGTCTTTTCTCAATTGTATATCTTGCCTCCTTTGTCAAAGACAAGGTGTCCATAGTAATGGATTTTATTCTGGGCTTTCTATTTTTGTTCCATTGATCTTATTTCTGTCTTTTGTGCCAGTACCATACTGTCTTGATGACTGTGGCTTTGTAGTAGAGTCTGAAGTCAGGCAGGTTGATTCCTCCAGTTCCATTCTTCTTTCTCAAGATTATTTGGGCTATTCGAGGTTTTTTGTATTTCCATACAAATTGTGAAATTCTTTGGTCTAGTTCTGTGAAAAATACCGTTGGTAGCTTGATAGGGATTGCACTGAATCTATAGACTGCTTTGGGTAGAATAGCCATTTTGACAATATTGATTCTTCCAATCCATGAACACGGTATGTTTCTCCATCTGTTTGTGTTCTCTTTGATTTCTTTCATCAGTGTTTTATAGTTTTCTATATATAGGTCTTTTGTTTCTT